>NC_041402.2:27742499-28042499 GCF_900747795.2 Erpetoichthys calabaricus
TCCTATTTTTTTTTTTACGATCTCTGAGATCTTGCTTTTTTCGGTTCAAGGCTTCATAAGCTCTTTTATGTTCTATGGTGTACTTATCCCAACCCATCATCTTTGAATGTTGCAAGACTTTCGCCTTGTATGTAGATCGGGGTAATTACATTCATTGCATTCCTAGTCTGAATCACAATCTGATTGTATGGGTGGTTACCTGGCACTGTAGGGTTGCCACTCGTCCTTTAAAATACGGAATCGTCCCGTATTTGAGAATGAAATTGCGCGTCCCGTTTTGAATCAATACGGGACGGGATTTGTCCCGTATTTTTTTTTATCATTTTTTTTAAAGCAGCGTCTCATGCAAATCATCCCACATGCATTTTATGAAGATGCCCCCTTTCCTACTTTTCATTGGGTAATACTTGATGTCATCGTTAGTTTGATTGGTCTTTTTAACTGTCCAGTTAGGAGGTCGGGTCTTTTAAGTAGAGTCTGCAAACTGTTGGCACTGGGATGTGGCACCCGCTGCAGTATGCGTCCCTTATTTTTTTGTATTAAAAGTGGTAACCCTACCTGGCAGGTAACACTTATGTTTGGTCATGAAGTCGTCTAAAATCCGCCACGTGCCCTCTTTTAATTGTGAGAAGCAGATATATATAGCCAAATTCTCGCGCTTCGTTGCGGCGAAGTACTGCTTTTAATTTTTTAAGAACAAAATAAAACCTTTTTAAACGGATCGAAAATATACCAATAACAATTTGTTAAGGATCTGTTTTTTTGTGAACCTCGCTTTTCACAGCTGTCCCGCTATGGCGTGTGTTTTGTTTATTTGACATTCTGTAGATCGTGGTAATTAAATTCATGGCATTCGTTTTCTGAATCACAATCTGACTGTATGGATGGTTACCTGCCAGGTTACGCTTGTGGTTGGTCAGGAAGTCGCCTTACATCCGCCACGTGCCCTCTTTCTGTTCCCAGAAGCTGATCATAGAATGGTTTTAATAGTTAACTTTCAAATAATGCAAAGAGTATGCGACACGTGTTTCTCCTTAATTCTGGGCTCATCAGGCATACACACTCACTGCATCCCCTCTCGAGAATCGAATATCGTCAGCGCCAGAGTTGAAGCCCCTAACGTTGCGGTCAGCAAGTGGGCTAACATCCGCCATGTGCCGTCTTTCAGTTGCGAGAAGCAGATCATAGAATGGTTGAAACTGTTGCCTCTAACGTTGCGCTACGGCGTGTGGTTCGTTTATACCTCGTGTCTTCTCATTAAATTTTTATCTTGCGAATATGTTATTGCAATCCGCAGCGGTAGCGTTTCTATAAACTTAATTTAAACTTACGTTTTACACCGTGCTTTGTTTCCCTTATGAACATGCTTGTATGCTTCACTCGCTCCCTTCTCAATTGTTTAATGAATTTTTTGTTCTTCGCTGTTTGCGGCTCCTCCTTCATTTGTCCCTACTGCGTTCACAGTCTTTTCACGTGATTACGTGGGAGGCGTGATGACGTGACACTCAACTCCTCCTCCCACGGCCATCGAGCTGCCGTCCATTACAGTATATTGTGAAAAAAGAGGTTCCAGTTATGACCATTACGCGTTGAATTTCGAAATGAAACCTGCCTAACTTTTGTAAGTAAGCTGTAAGGAATCAGCCTGCCAAATTTCAGCCTTCCACCTACACGGGAAGTTGGACAATTAGTGATGAGTGAGTCAGTCAGTCAGCGAGTGAGTGAATCAGTCAGTGAGGGCTTTGCCTTTTATTATTATAGATAATCACTACATGTGGTTTGGCTCCTTCATGGATATGTCAGTATAATAGTTTAGAGGTAGAGTACATTCTGTGCAAATGCATATGTTAAACAAGATAGCCATCTGATTTTGACTGTGTGACTAATTTACTTTTACGTTTAGTTTCTCAACTAAAAGAATTTTTTGTCGACTAAAAGTAAACTAAAACAAACAATAATTAAAAGACTAAAATGTGACTAAAACTAAGATGCAATTTAGCCAGAAGACTAAGACTAAATTAAAATTTCCATTGCTGCAAAAATGTTTCTTTTGGAACCTAAAATCTTTAACCCCAGGAGTGGAATGTCACCATCTTAAATATCCTTTAGGTGTTCTTCACAATGTCACAGTGCGCTAGTTCTGGGCATCACTTTTTAGCCAACTGGACTAATCTTTTAGATTCAATTTTCTATTAATAGCTAGCTTCTAATGTTTATATTAATATATTTGAAACAACATTTTGCCTTGAAATAACAGCAGAACTCAATGAGAAGCCCAAGCACTCTACATTGGATGAATCATAGTTCAAATGTGTTGTTAGTTTTGTGACAAATGTATTTCAGTTACTTGTTTCAAATATACTCTAATAACTTATATACTCTATATATTCTTAATACTGCAGCAGGTTTCTTTAATGAGATGGATAGTGGTATATTAATGTTTTTCAGTCTTTATACGGTAGCTGTTTCCAATACTTTATAATTTTTTTTTATTAAATTGAAGGTTACTGGGATCCAGAAATGTCATCAGGACAAATGATCCCTGTCTGTGGTAGTCACAGAATGTTCTATGGTTCAGATTGTGAAAAGATAAAATTAAGTGGTACAAAAATGTCCTCAGATGCCTTTAACATTTTTAATTGATCTAAAATGGGTAACACAATCAGGTGTGTGTAATAAAGCAGGGAATAAATATCACCCACACCACAATCCTAACAGGCAGATTAAGATTAAAGATACATTAAGGATATCTGTGGTGAATTATTGTCTTGATACTATAAGTACTCCAGATGAGTATTTACTATAATTCACATCTGTATAAAATATCAATAAAGTGGTTACATTACGTATTGTCTTTAAAGGGTGATTGTCTACCTGGCACTGAAGAAGAAAAGCAAATTCTAAAACGCATTTTCTGAAAAAGACTTGATTGAACGTTAATGGCTGGACACCTTTCCAGCTTCAGTTCCCTGTTAATACCTAGCTGCAGATGTTTAAACTAATATACAGTATTTGAAAGAACATCTTGCACTGTTATGAGCATAAAACACAGTGAGATGCCTGACGGCTCAATATTGGTAGCTGTGTAGTTCAAATGTATTGTTGGCTTGGTGACAAATATGTTTCAATTACATTTCTTTTTAAATATAGTATGCTCTTTTTGTTAATTGTTGTTAATACTGTGGTGGGTTTCTTTAATGAGAAGTTCAGTATAGTGTATGTGAAGATACACTATACATTAATATTGTTTCATCTATCCATTATCCAACCTGCTATATCCTAACTACAGGGTCACAGGTGGGTCTGCTGGAGCCAATCCCAGCCAACACAGGGCACAAGGCAGGAACAAACCCCGGGCAGGGCGCCAGCCCACCGCAGGGCACACACACACACCAAGCACACACTAGGGACAATTTAGGATCGCCAATGCACCTAACCTTGGACTGTGGGAGGAAACCCACGCAGACACGAGGAGAACATGGAAACTCCACGCAGGGAGGACCCGGGAAGCAAACCCAGGTCTCTTTACTGTGAGGCAGCAGCGCTACCACTGCACCACCAATATTGTTAAATATTAATATACTATGTGTATTATAAAATTTTAATATATTAAAATAAATGTAAAAACATACTAAAATAGGAACTAAAAAGGGACGAAAACCCCAAAATCACTACCCTGGTAAGCTCTTTACTTTAAGCTTTAGGAGTGGTGGTTCTTGTGCAGCCAGTACAGGAGTGATCAGGCTGCATATCAGGCTATTTACTACTATATGACAAATACCTGTCTGGTGGCTCTCTTGACCCTAGTGATAGATAGATAGATAGATAGATAGATAGATAGATAGATAGATAGATAGATAGATAGATAGATAGATAGATAGATAGATAGATAGATAGATAGATAGATAGATAGATAGATAGATAGATAGATACTTTATTAATCCCAATGGGAAATTGACATTCTCCAGCAGCAGCATACTGATACAATAAACAATATTAAATTAAAGATTGATAGTAATGCAGGTAAAAAAACAGAAAATAACTTTGTATAATGTTAAACGTTAATGTTTACCCCCCCCCGGGTGGAACTGAAGAGTCGCATAGTTTGGGGGATGAACGATCTCCTCAATCTGTCAGTGGAGCAGGACAGTGACAGCAGTCTGTCGCTGAAGCTGCTCTTCTGTCTGGAGATGATACTATTTAGTGGATGCAGTGGATTCTCCATAATTGATAGGAGCCTGCTGAGCGCCCGTCGCTCTGCCACAGATGTTAAACTGTCCAGTTCCATGCCAACAATAGAGCCTGCCTTCCTCACCAGTTTGTCCAGGCGTGAGGCGTCTTTCTTCTTAATGCTGCCTCCCCAGCACACCATGGCGTAGAAGAGGGCGCTCGCCACAGCCGTCTGATAGAACATCTGCAGCATCTTATTGCAGATGTTGAAGGACGCCAGCCTTCTAAGGAAGTATAGTCGGCTCTGTCCTTTCTTGCACAGAGCATCAGTATTGGCAGTCCAGTCTAATTTATCATCCAGCTGCACTCCCAGATATTTATAGGTCTGCACCATCTGCACACAGTCACCTTTGATGATCACGGGGTCCATGAGGGGTCTGGGCCTCCTAAAATCCACCACCAGCTCCTTGGTTTTGCAGGTGTTCAGTTGTAGGTGGTTTGAGTCGCACCATTTAACAAAGTCATTGATTAGGTCCCTATACTCCTCTTCCAGCCCATTCCTGATGCAGCCCACGATAGCTGTGTCATCAGCGAACTTTTGCATGTGGCAGGACTCTGAGTTGTATTGGAAGTCCGATGTATATAGGCTGAACAGGACCGGAGAAAGTACAGTCCCCTGTGGCGCTCCTGTGTTGCTGACCACAATGTCAGACGTGCAGTTCCCAAGACGCACATACTGAGGTCTGTCTGTAAGATAGTCCACGATCCATGCCACCAGGTATGAATCAACTCCCATCTCTGTCAGCTTGTCCCTAAGGAGCAGAGGTTGGATTGTGTTGAAGGTGCTAGAGAAGTCTAGAAACATAATTCTTACAGCACCACTGCCTCTGTCTAAGTGGGAGAGGGATCGGTGTAGCATGTAGATGATGGCATCCTCCGCTCCGCTAGTGTCTCTACATTTTAAGCATGCAGACCTGCTGCTCAGGTGAGCTTTGCTTCGGTCTGCTGTCAGATGCTGAACAACTTTCAGAATTAGGATTTATAAAAAGATCTTAGTAACTTCTCGCTTCACTGACTTTAAGATTTACTTGTCCTCTTGAGGTGACCTTCATATTTTGTCCTCACTAAGAATTAAGACATCAACAGCTCAAAAAAAAAGAGCAGTGGTGTTTTTTTAGAATGAAAATTCTGGTGGGGCAATAGCAGAATTGCCCTATGCATGTATACTGACTTCTTCAATACTTATATGAACCTACCTAAATAATAATATCTATACAGTATCTCTACTGCTAATGACAAGCAAGACAAGCATATTTACACACCTTTCACTGAACAAAAAAACTGGCATCAGATTGTGGTTATACCCTCTGACATATAGTAATACAAATTTAAACATTAAGTAAACTAAGATCCTTGTGACTATCCACTGCTCTGGAAAATGCATTGGCCAAGAACTAACTAAACAGAAACATCAAATCATCAAGTTTAGAACTGAACAGCATTGAAGTGAAAAAGGACAAGTTAGAATAACATGGAAAGTAAACACAGACTATAAACACTGAATGATTCAAACTGCACGTCTATGATTCTTTGAAACAGGAGAATCACATTGGTTGCTTCTTTTCCATGAAGTGGAAGGAACAGATGTAGACTTCATTGGTGGCACAGTCCTTCTCAGAGATGAGTGAAAAATCA
Source organism: Erpetoichthys calabaricus (assembly GCF_900747795.2). Taxonomy (NCBI): domain Eukaryota; kingdom Metazoa; phylum Chordata; class Cladistia; order Polypteriformes; family Polypteridae; genus Erpetoichthys; species Erpetoichthys calabaricus. Next base: position 27,748,365 of record NC_041402.2, read on the forward strand.
ACTTGCAGCTTAATGTCTGCGTTCCGGATATTGATTGTGGTTACATTTAACTCTTTCAGGGCTGATGTCGACTTTTGTCGAAATTCAGGGGTAGAGGACGGTAATCGGCTGTGAAATGTGACAAAGCTCGCCCTTACGTTTTAGTTCAACTCTCTTTGCTATTAGGAAAGTTAAGGAGCTTTGCTGATTTCACCTTGATTTCCTGCGCATGCATGAGTAGCAAAGAGCAAAACAACCTCTAAAATGGCATCAACATCTGGCGAGAGACTAAAGCGAATGTGCAAATTAAAATACTCCATGGACGTTTTACATATTATCACTGAACCAGACTCTGACTTGTCGGACTTGGAATTTGATGCAAGTGATCTGGAGATGGTGATCAAAAACAAAAGTGAGGTGCCAGCATTGGCTGATCAGTCCCCAGCTGATCATGGTGCTGAACACATTCATGTAGCTGATACGCCTACAGCAGCATTCACCTGGGACGACCACCGCTTATGATGACAAGAGGTACAAACCATATTGCATCACACTGTGACTGCCACCACCACCCACCTGCTGCACGAAGACAGCCAGACTGCCGGCCCACAGTGCATTCCTCCTGGCCATTGAGGCGCCCCTGCTGCCAGAGATGCTGGACATACACCAACAGCAGCCAGAGCACATATCAACAGACATTTTATGTTGACTCATGTGTGAAACCATTGCTTTGTGTGCTTTCAGAAAACCGACTTTTTTGGAAAACATATTCAGCCCTCAAAGAGTTAAGGAAGCAAATGGTACTGGTTTTTTATACCTCTTTGCTAGTGTGTGCTGCCTGGCCTTGACTGAGAAAAGTCCATTTCACATACAAAAAAGCAATATTACTAGATAGGTAATTACATTGAATAAATGACAGAAAACTGTAAAATAAAATTAAAACAAAAAAATGAGGGTTGTTACAAACATTTTAATAATAAGTTAAATCACTGAAAGAGGCTTATTTTGCACAACATCTGATCGAGCTGTAACCCCATTGGCCCTTAATGCAGAAACACCACTGAAAATTAGTGTAAAATTAAATTGTTCAAAGGCCCATAATAAGAATTGTTAAACTAGGCTGACATCTGGTGGACAAGAGGTGCATTATTATATCAGATTAAAAATTGAATGAAGGCTGTAGAGAGCACCAAAAAGAGAGCAAGCAGTAGTTCCCCAACGCATACAAAGGATGCATGATCTGGTCATTTTGTCATGGTGAAAAGCTCCAAACCACTTAATATTATTTTATCATCAATATATGTGCTGTTCAATTGATACATAATAGCTGAACTGCTGTCATGACCTGACTTTTGCAAAGAAAAAAATTTCAAGGTCACCATACATTCTTCTTTGCATGCTTTCTTTTATGACAGCAACTTGCTGATTATATGGTGTATTAAAAGAAAACTCTATACAACAGCGTTACACTGGTCTACAAAAAAAATCACTCTGCTCAAAAATGTTAGATTTCATTTATAGACTTGAAGCTGCTGAATTTAAATCTGGCAATAGAAAGGCCCCGTCACGTCCAGTTTTTGAGAATCAAAGGTTTAAATATTTTTTTAATTAATTAGACTTATTATAAAATAACACAGCGGCACGGTGGCGCAGTGGGTAGCGCTGCTGCCTCGCAGTTGGGAGACCTGGGGACCCGGGTTCGCTTCCCGGGTCCTCCCTGCGTGGAGTTTGCATGTTCTCCCCGTGTCTGCATGGGTTTCCTCCGGGCGCTCCGGTTTCCTCCCATAGTCCAAAGACATGCAGGTTAGGTGGATTGGCGATTCTAAATTGGCCCTAGTGTGTGCTTGGTGTGTGGGTGTGTTTGTGTGTGTCCTGCGGTGGGTTGGCACCCTGCCCAGGATTGTTTCCTGCCTTGTGCCCTGTGTTGGCTGGGATTGGCTCCAGCAGACCCCCCGTGACCCTGTGTTCGGATTCAGCGGGTTGGAATATGGATGGATGGATAAAATAACACGTTTTATTGTTATTACTTACAAAAAGTAGTCACCTGGTAGTTTTTTTCCTCTTATAATCCTCTGCAGGTGTTTCACTGCATAATAGAATAGCATAGAATGCCTTTTATTGTCACTATACACATGTACAATGAGATTAAAAGCAGCTCCTCCAGTGCAGACATATACTGTATGTAGAACACAACAAACAAATAAACAAATGGTGCAAAAAGTTGCAAAAAAAAAGTTGCAAAAAAAAGTTCTGCGACGCTCACCAACTGATGTCTACCAACATTGCTTCAGTACACTTTCCACTATAACGTCTCTCCATTTCAGCATATTCATCAGAGACCACTTCCATATTACCAGTAAACAAAATATACAAATGAGAGTGTAGGAAATGGATTTTTAAAGACACGGTGCACCAAAGTGCCAAGACAGAAAGGCAGAAACTCCTCAAATGGATCGTAACATCTTTCCACCTTTTTTATTCCCAATAAAAGAAGGCTGTGTAATTTTTTTACCATTTGTTTACACTGTACCTGGTCAAGTCAATGGATCAATCAAGCCAACCTTGTATGTTTCTGTTAAAACTATTAAAACACTACTTTCTCTCTTCTGCACAATAAAATGACATCTTTTTAACCTTCTAAATAGAAATTTCTGGCTATTTTGTAGTAAAGAAGAGAGAAAAAATAGCTCATTGAGATCACAAGATGGGTAGCAAATACTGTATTTGACTTTGAATTGTTTCCACTTCAACTCATGCTAATGACCAGAAAGGCAACCACTTTTCAGCTAAAAATATACTTCAAATAATATTCAGAGCATAAAAAATCCTTCTGCTATAAAACAAATAAAACTTATTTAAAAAAATGTTATCTGATATCTCACAGAAACTGCTTCTGGTACAGAAATTCTGATTTCAGAAATTGATTCGGCACATACCTACATCTATAAAGTACTTTTTTTTGGTTTAGACCTGTGTTATAGAAATATTTATAAATGTTTTAACTTTGTAGTAAAACTTGCAAAGTGAAAAACCCTATGACACAAAAGAAACAAAAAAACAAATGAAACATTGCATATCCCCATCAAAGTCTTCATCACAAATCAGTGTGAACTGCGCCAAACATTCAGCAAGAATAATTCACCGGCATCTAGTCATTGTATACTGCAAAGTATTTCATTATTAACACATTCAATTTACAGCCATTTACAAAATATGTGTAACTGTCACATATCAAATCATGTTGTCTTATCTGCTAAAAATATAACAGAAAAACACTGGTTCAGAGTACAGAGAGCCTTAGTTCCTATTCAAAGAGTACTAAAATTAAACTTTGCCTTTAAATTGGCATCTGTGTTGCAGTTTTCAAACCCGCTCCACACTCGACGATGTTCTTGGAGTGCTGATCCTGCAGCAGTAAGCCGACAGCTTCGCTCATGCGTCTTTCCCACTTCTCACTCTAACTACGGTGAATAATAATAACGAATAATAAATGGCAAGCTTTGTCTAAAAAACTTTGGGGAAATTGCAAACTCAGTCCTTCTAAAAATGTTTTTAACTGCTTACATGAAGAGTAGGGCTGCAACTAATGATTATTTTGGTACTCGACTAATCGTTCAATTTTTTTCCCCCGATTAGTCACGATTATTTCATGCCTCACTATTTTGATGCCTGTGACCTGTGGTTGCAAATCCTGTTCTGGGCTCCAGTGCATGTCTTACCTCATCTGCTCACATCTGTCCGCCTGAGAATGTCACCCTGATGTCTCTGCATTAACACGACTAAAGTTAATAATAATCAAATTAAAATAACAACCAGTGAAACATATGAATTTGAAAATCAGATGTTTTATATTAGTGTGACCATCACAATAAAAAAGAAATACATTAAACAATACAAACTAAAGTGCACATAGTCTTTAAACAAAAAAAGTGCATTTAACTTAACCAAAAATGGCCACTGGTGTGTCTTAAAGTCCAAAAGTTTAAATAAAGCTTCAATTCAAATAAAATAAAACAATAATGTACATTTTCTAAAAGATTCAGTTCATATGTTCCTGATTGCAGTGCAGGAACGTGAGCATTTCGACATGCTCTGGTGTGAGGCTGGCTCTCTTCTTTGAGACAATGTTCCCAGCTTCTGAGAAGAGACGCTCAGAGGGAGTAGAGGTAGCAGGAATACACAAGAATGATTTTGCAGACAGAGAAAGATGTTTTAATCATCACACTCTGAAGGAAAAGTGTTGTAGTTTATCACATCATGCACTACAGTATATTATGCCAAAATAAAAAAATAATGGACTAAAATATGTAACAAGCTAATTACTGATATACTCCAAAACATAAGTTACCTAACGTTAGTTAGAGATGGTTTACTATACGTATGAACTCAAATATTATACAAAATAATAAGAAAAAAAAACTAGGACGGCTCAGCTACTCTTATTCACTCATTTACTATAGCTCCAAACACGCTAGCAAACATAACTGAAATTATATTCACTTAACCCATAAACCGCCAGAACTGGCTAAAGTTGTTTCTCAGTGCAATTTGCCAGCACGCCGGAGCTGAGTATATTCGGCAATGTATATTCATTGAACCCCGCAACCGGCTATATTTGCTTCATAGACCAATTTGCCAGCACGTCGGAGCTGATCAGTCAAAGCTGTATATTCGTTGAGCAGCCAGCTCACGAACACTGCCGAGTGCTGACCTCGGCAGAACTGCAGCCCCACTGTCTCTGGGATTCAGCCGCTGCACTAGACAAGCCTGCAAGCATCAGCGCTTACCTCTGTGTGTTTGAGTGCAGCCAGTGCAAGCGCAGTTGGCTTGGTGATTTATTGAATTTCACCAATGACTTCAGTTGCACCTTGAACATATAATAATAGATTGTTGCAGTAGTTTTTTCAGTTCATTTGCAGTGTGTAAAATGATCAGTGTTGCAGTAATTGTGATGCTCTTTGCATGAAAAAAAATGTGTTCCATTAAAATTTCACATTTTCTTTGTGAATTGTGATGTTTAAAAGTGCAGCAAAAAAGTATTTGGCGTCCAGGGGTGCATTAACCCCCAAGTATGTGTTGGTTTAAGGGTTAACTATCATTGTCGAAACCTTGATAAGCACATTGTAGTACAAACATCAACGTTAACACTTGACACTAACTTTACTCGCTAAAACTTACCTCTCAAGAGATTCTCAGATGCTCATGCATCGCGGTGGTGCTCCATGAAAAGAAAGTTCCACTTTGCATAATCTGCATTCATCTTTTTTTCTTTTTCTGTGAAGTGCTCCCACAATTTAGAAAGTTTGTTTTTTTTCCATCTCCTCCCCCTCCTCTATGCGACTCGCCATTGCAACCACGTTTATTTTCTTCTACATCCTTCTTCTCCTCAGACGTTCTTCTTCTTGGTAGGACTGTGTGCAGTCTTGACAAACAATAACAAATGATACTGCCCACAGACGTTCATGTAGTGCATTGCAGTTACAAAAACTAATGTGGTTCTTTGTGACTGAAGCCACTATTGAAGGTTCTGTTTATGAAGCGTCGACAATAAAAAATCCACGTCGATGATTTTTTGTAGTCGACATCGTCGATTACGTTGACTAATTGTTGCAGCCCTAATGAAGAGTATAATAAATACATAAAACGCTCCACTCCGCTTATCCCCCATCAGCGACTTCATCATGAATGGGCGGGAAAAACCGTTGTCGCCAACTATTTTCAATGGAAGGCCGCTAACGCATGCTCAAAAAGTCACCAGAAGTAATTGGATGCCGAAATTACCTCATTTGCATATCCATATGGACTCTTTAGACTCCTCCCCCATTAATCGTGGCCATCGACACGGATTGGTATAAAGCTTATTTTTTCAAAAAAAAGAACCAGACATTATTTATTTACCAAGCGCTTTACTTCAAGTGCAGGCGTTTGCTGTTAAAATGACGTATTGCAAGGGTCTCTGTGCTTCTGCGTTATTTTTCCATCTGCCTTCAACGATGGCTGATCTTAAGTGTCACAATCCAAAGAGCCCCCCCACACAGGAGCGTAACAACTATGTGTTTATGCTGCAACATCTAACACGAATGTCATTTGTGAATACTGTATTGTAGCATTGCTGCCACAATGGATGGATGTTCTGCTCTTTGCATGGCTCTTTGGGGTGTTTCGCTGTCCTTACAAGTATACTGCTCGCCTTTTGCTGCACTAATTGGATAAAGCATGCGACTTTGCAGGCACCCCTGCAACTGCTGATGTAATGCCAGCTCATTCTTGTGTGACTCATCCCTGGCTCATGTCACTTGTCAGTGCCATACTGTAATGACCAATGGGACGGCAGTAACTACACACATACACATCAGCTTTGAGAAAACCCGAATCAGACTTTTTATTTCACTCAACAAAATAACTCCACACACAAGCTAACTTCCCGTTGTTTAGGCCACAGGAAACACCGGCTAAGCCCCGAAACGTCTCCATCACACCACACTTCTTCTTAAGACCTTGTCACAAGTAGTGACAGACCCTCCTTCCTTGCGCTCACTCCAATTTAGCTCCTCCCACACTCTGACTCCGCCCACCTTCCTTTGTCTTTCTGAAGGTTCCCCAAACAGCGCTCCTTTAGGTTGCAAATCTCACCACTTTCAGTCCTGAGACTGGACCCGCCTACCCGCTAATTGGCCGCTACAACATGTAAAGATTAGCATACAGGCATACAGTTGATTATTTTATTGTATAGTTGATGATGAATAAGGCACAGCTAGGGTTGCCAGGTCAGGGAGAAACACCTAATTTCTAGGGGTGAAATCACGGCCATAGGGGAAATGGGGGGTCATTGGGGGAAATATAGAGGGAGAAAAGTATTACAAGGGGGATTTTTAAAAATGAGAGGTATTTTTTCATGTGAATTCCTTCTTCACGGTGGCGCAGTGGGTAGCGCTGCTGCCTCGCAGTAGGGAGATCTGGGGACCTGGGTTCGCTTCCCGGGTCCTCCCTGCGTGGAGTTTGCATGTTCTCCCCGTGTCTGCGTGGGTTTCCTCCGGGGGCTCCGGTTTCCTCCCACAGTCCAAAGACATGCAGGTTAGGTGGATTGGCGATTCTAAATTGGCCCTAGTGTGTGCTTGGTGTGTGGGTGTGTTTGTGTGTGTCCTGCGGTGGGTTGGCACCCTGCCCAGGATTGTTTCCTGCCTTGTGCCCTGTGTTGGCTGGGATTGGCTCCAGCAGACCCCCGTGACCCTGTGTTCGGATTCAGCGGGTTGGAAAATGGATGGATGGATGGATGAATTCCTTCTTATGGAAACATGATTCTGTATTTTGTACAATTTCATTACCCCAAATACTCGATGAACGTTATCATCCAGCAGTACACAACATACTGCATATTGCAACAGCCACCTATCATTGCTCCACCCATTTCTCGAAGCTCATGTATAATTAATTATGGGTAGCGGTGGTTTGAGATTGACAAGCCAACTGAGAGCAGCATGCTTGTCCCTCCCCAGTCTGTACTGTTCCCATTAATTTCTCAAACTTAACACCATTCAGGATTCCCACTTAGCAAACAAGTAAATCTAGGACTGTTATTAGTTTGTGGTATTGTGTGAAGTTGTCAGTCTGACTTTGCAAGATAAAAATGGACTCTTCGGTATATTACCGCTAGTAATGAAAACTCCCAAAGCATCAAGCTACAGGCAGAGATTCTACTATAAATGGAGCATAGAACCAGTTTATATGTAGCATCTTTACTATTTAAATGATTGTGTTTTGCTCATATGTGGAATAAAACTGCCAACAACTAAGTAAAGTATGCAGATAAAGGAACCCTTGTTCACCATTTTTGTTCTGATTTAGCAAGCATCATAAAATGGCAATAAGTTTAACTGTGCTGCCTTTTAAATATTTTTTTATTCAGAACATTACAAGTATTTTTTTCTTTTCTTTTATAGGATGGTTAAAGCCATTACAGGGAGATGACCCTGCAGCATTCTCTGCTGTCTACAAGTGCTCACTGCATGCTCACAAAAAAGGATCTTCTTGTGTTTGCAAAAACACAAACATATTTCTCTCTGTTATAATAAAAAAAATCCTAGTACGAGACGTGACTTTCTCAGAGAGATACTTTTACGTCCCACGGGATGAGACTTTGTGCCAAGAGGTTTAACCACACCCGGGGCTGGAAATAAAAGACAAAGAGTAGATGACAAAGTAGAACGTCGTAAAGAATTCAAAAGCATTGGTGCAATACAAATGCAGAGCAGGTTAGAGATAATAAAAGTAATAAAATTAGAAAGTCTCAAAAAAATGATAGTAAAGATCACATTAGCGCAAACAAACAGAAATTATTACTCGGTAAAATAATGGAACAGCAAAAAGAGATCGAATATATTGTTCAGATTTTAACTTTAAGTCGGAGACTTGTAGATCGTCTAATCTGTGTTGCCATCAGGGAAAAGTAGTGTTTCTTCCCAATGAAGAGGCGAATCCGTGAGAATTAAAAGATTTGTTGTTTGGTGAAGTGAAATCCACATACGCTGTCATGCTTGGGTCACACAGTTGCACAGATACACAGGAGATTTTAGAGACAGAAACATTATTCAGACACTTCAAACAAAACATACTCTCTTTCAGGAGTGAATCAGGCTCTGTGTGTAGTTGGAGGGGACAGTTCCGTCTCTCAATTAAAAGAATAGAAAACCTTCCTCTTCGTAGGGGCGCACCTCGGGAGCAGAGGATGTCTTGGGGAGAAGAGAGACAAGGCAGTGAGAAAAAAAGGACAGCTGCTGTACAGGCTTTTAAATGTTTGAAATGCCTCGAGAGATGTAGATCACGCAACATGGCAGCAACAGCAAGCCAGCAGCTGATCAAGCAATGAGGAGATAAAAAAAACCAAACTGTATTTGTTTCCCATTGTATCACCATTTAAGAGGGGGTTTCAGAGGAGCGACCGTGTCTCCTTGGAGTGCGTTCAGCCCCCCACTTCACAACGCGAGCGGCAGAGATGTGAAGTGGCTTGTGTGTCGCACAGGCCGGGTGGTTGGCGAGTGAAGCGAGCAGGGGGCAAAGCACTTCGTCGCTCTCCTCTGGGCAGCTTAAAGTCTTTCTTGTGACGCAGTCTTAACAGTGGATTGTATAGTTTGAGCTTAACGTCCCTTGACTTAAATTCAACAGTTTTTATGATAGAACCTAACATTTTATTAGTCTTTTGTCTCTGTGCATTGCTTACTCAATGTAAATGTTGCATTGACATAAACCTGCTTCCTGTATGACAGTGTCTCCCAACAAATTCATTTACTGTAGGTGTGATGGTCGGGTGGCAACAAACTTTTATAGTGTATTTGCCCCAGACACTTGTTTTATTAAGTGATTCTGAGTCTAGCGATTAAAAAAAAACAATGTTCACAAAACTGGTGCCACCAAAGTGGAGGGGGGTGGAGAAGTTTGGTCAAGCAAAGAAATGGAGGTTATGTCCCCTGAAAAAACTGTCACCTTTGTACCAACACCCAAACTTTATTAATTTATTTTTAATATAATATGAAAAAGATGCATATTAAAACAACAGAATCAAAGAAGACCGGTCAATATCCTGGCAATTTTTACTAAGAAGACTGCAGAGGCAGGTGGAAAGAAGAAGGGTGAGGAAAAATCAAAAGATCGAGGAGAGAATACTTGACATGAAAACACAAGTTTACTCGATCGGACACTGTCTCTTAGCCATATAATGAAGTAATCAAGAGTTTTTTAAACTTTGCAAGTTTGCAATTGCTTTACCTGTTGTGAGCACAGTTTGTCTGCTCTAAAGTTTATTAAGACTTATTTAAGTTACAGTATGAGTGATAAAAAACTAAAAAATTTGGGGGATGTGAAGTGTGACTGAGGGCAACAATAATTAATCCTAAGTATTTTGTGGACATTTTTATCTAAAAGTACAATAACAGGAGAATAAAGTTATTTTGAAATACAAGCAAATTTATTTATATAAATATGCCCAAACAAACAAACAGAAGATGAGAATTAAAGCAATGAGCAATATTCCTAATGAGAAGAATGCACCAGGTATGTTCTTTGGTTTGATATACACAAAGTATAAATGAAATTAAAAATGGTATTTTTTTCATTACAGTATGCCCCTGAATAATTGTATTTTGCACAAATCACAAAATCCCAACAAAATTTTATTGTCATCTGGCCCCCAGCGGAAAATTATCTGGAGGTGCCACTGCTTCCAAAGTCCAAAAGTGATACAAAATCCTTAAAACATCCATCCATTAGCCAACCCGGTATATCCTAACTACAGGGTCACGGGGGTCTGCTGGAGCCAATCCCAGCCAACACAGGGCGTAAGGCAGGAAACAAACCCTGGGGCAGGGCGCGAGCCCACCACAGGGCATGCGTACACACACACACACTAGGGACAATTTAGAATCACCAATGCACCTAACCTGCATGTCTTTGGACTGTGGGAGGAAACCGGAGCACCCAGAGGAAACTCATGCAGACACGGGGAGAACATGCAAACTCCACACTGGGAGGACCTGGGAAGCAAACCCGGGTCTCCTAACTGCGAGGCAGCAGCGCTACCCACTGCACCACCATGCTGCCCATTCCTTAAAACATACTAAATATGTCCATTTTGAAGCAGCAAAGTTTCCAGGTTTGTCATTAATGATTTTGCCATTTCTAAGGTATGTTTATGACAGTAAAACACAGTTTAAAATAATAAATGTTATCAAAATTTTCTGTCACCATCATTTCCATGGAAAAAACAGTAGTGCTCTTTTTCATTCACAATAACTTGCTTAGGTGGAAGGCACTGAGGACCTCCTGATCGTGGTAATGTTCTGGAAGTGCCATATTCCCACCAGTTCTTAATGATGGTCTTATCAGTGTTCTAATTATAACCCTCAGAAATTCTTTCATCTGCTGTTCCTCATCTGTACCTTTCAACAATAAGATTCTGATTGACTCTGCAGTATGCAACCAGGAAACCTTCAGGGAAATCCTACAGAAGAGCTGATTGTATTCAGAGGTAATCACAATCACTTCAGGGGATGTCAGGAAAACCTCTGGACATTATTTTGAATGTGATTGGTTAAATCTGAACACAGGTATATCCCATATTAGCAATTTGCATTAGCAATACTGGGGTGGATATAGTTATGAAATCAAAGCAATGAACTCATCTTTAGTGTAATTTGTCATTATTTTCCAAAAATAAACTGCTATTTTATGAACTACTATTAATAATGATCTTCTGATCATTATTAGAGAAAACGTACCTCTTCATTATAACATGGAAAGGCAATAGATTTAAAAGAATTTAGTATTCACATGTTGAAATCAATATACCTTCATTTATAAACGAAACATATTATGATTTCTCTACAATCATAATTTTCCATAGACAATACCACAAACGTTGAGACAGCTATACTGTACAGATCTCTGGGCAAATTTGCAATTTGATGTGGTGTTATACTGCCATCTAGTGGCAGAATCTGTCTTTTTTAATTTTCTACACAGTACATAATAAAAAAGTGTAAAATGAGAAAAACAGCTACACTAACAGCTAAACAAATATACACTGGCTTGTCTGAATAGATTAAATAGAACACACTAGCAGAGTTAAATAAACTTTACATTTTATAAAATGTATACAACAAATGGTTAAAACTACAATTTTTAAAACTTGGACTCCTTGAGACATTTAAAAATTTAACACAGTAGTAACTTACATTAATTTTCAAGCATATTTGTACATGCAAATTTTTGACTTTTGGTTAATATAGTATTTAATAAATAGTTCATGTCAAGGTGCCATGGTGGTGTAGTGCTGGATCAAATTGTTCTTCAGCCACTGTCTGGAGGGTTAGTTACAGATGAGTCTGGGTACAAATATCGATTTTCGAATTCATTTTTCGTTTAAATGATTCAATATCGATTCTTAGAGTCTCAAGACCGATCTCGTGAATCTCTATCCTGCTCAATTACTATACAGTGGTGTGAAAAACTATTTGCCCCCTTCCTGATTTCTTATTCTTTTGCATGTTTGTCACACAAAATGTTTCTGATCATCAAACACATTTAACCATTAGTCAAATATAACACAAGTAAACACAAAATGCAGTTTTTAAATGATGGTTTTTATTATTTAGGGAGAAAAAAAATCCAAACCTACATGGCCCTGTGTGAAAAAGTAATTGCCCCCTTGTTAAAAAATAACCTAACTGTGGTGTATCACACCTGAGTTCAATTTCCGTAGCCACCCCAGGCCTGATTACTGCCACACCTGTTTCAATCAAGAAATCACTTAAATAGGAGCTGCCTGACACAGAGAAGTAGACCAAAAGCACCTCAAAAGCTAGACATCATGCCAAGATCCAAAGAAATTCAGGAACAAATGAGAACAGAAGTAATTGAGATCTATCAGTCTGGTAAAGGTTATAAAGCCATTTCTAAAGCTTTGGGACTCCAGCAAACCACAGTGAGAGCCATTATCCACAAATGGCAAAAACATGGAACAGTGGTGAACCTTCCCAGGAGTGGCCAGGCCGACCAAAATTACCCCAAGAGCGCAGAGACGACTCATCCGAGAGGTCACAAAAGACCCCAGGACAACGTCTAAAGAACTGCAGGCCTCACTTGCCTCAATTAAGGTCAGTGTTCACGACTCCACCATAAGAAAGAGAATGGGCAAAAACGGCCTGCATGGCAGATTTCCAAGACGCAAACCACTGTTAAGCAAAAAGAACATTAGGGCTCGTCTCAATTTTGCTAAGAAACATCTCAATGATTGCCAAGACTTTTGGGAAAATACCTTGTGGACTGATGAGTCAAAAGTTGAACTTTTTGGAAGGCAAATGTCCCGTTACATCTGGCGTAAAAGGAACACAGCATTTCAGAAAAAGAACATCATACCAACAGTAAAATATGGTGGTGGTAGTGTGATGGTCTGGGGTTGTTTTGCTGCTTCAGGACCTGGAAGGCTTGCTGTGATAGATAGAACCATGAATTCTACTGTCTACCAAAAAATCCTGAAGGAGAATGTCCGGCCATCTGTTCGTCAACTCAAGCTGAAGCGATCTTGGGTGCTGCAACAGGACAATGACCCAAAACACACCAGCAAATTCACCTCTGAATGGCTGAAGAAAAACAAAATGAAGACTTTGGAGTGGCCTAGTCAAAGTCCTGACCTGAATCCAATTGAGATGCTATGGCATGACCTTAAAAAGGCGGTTCATGCTAGAAAACCCTCAAATAAAGCTGAATTACAACAATTTTGCAAAGATGAGTGGGCCAAAATTCCTCCAGAGCGCTGTAAAAGACTCATTGCAAGTTATCGCAAACGCTTGATTGCAGTTATTGCTGCTAAGGGTGGCCCAACCAGTTATTAGGTTCAGGGGGCAATTACTTTTTCACACAGGGCCATGTAGGTTTGGATTTTTTTTTCTCCCTAAATAATAAAAACCACCATTTACAAACTGCATTTTGTGTTTACTTGTGTTATATTTGACTAATGGTTAAATGTGTTTGATGATCAGAAACATTTTGTGTGACAAACATGCAAAAGAATAAGAAATCAGGAAGGGGGCAAATAGTTTTTCACACCACTGTATGTAGATTTTTGTTAAGCTTCGTTTTTGGCGTCCGATCCAGTAGATGGCACTAATGCACCTGTTCAGGCTTTCTACGGAAAAAACACTTTACTATTTCGCATAAAATGGTGTGTCCTCTTTAACTGAAATCGGCGTCTTCAACACTTAAAATTTAAATCAGATGTGTGGATTTACTATGGATTCAATCGGTGCATTGGTAAAGAACAACTGGATAAAAGCAAAGCCATATATACGCTGTACAACTCAGACTATTGCTGTAACACAATAAATTTGAGAAATCATTTACCCCAACGTCATCCATAAAGGTAATCTCAGTCGACATCCAGATGAGTTGAGCCTAAACAATCTGCACTAGAGACAGCAGGTAGCTTCAACCTTCTGTTTAATTCACCTCGTACCCAAAAAAATATCAGAATCTATACCCGTTTTTATCTGTAAAGATAAGAGACCTACACCACTGCTGAAAACGAGGGCTTTCGACAAATGATACAGGTTTCTGAACTGCAGTATGCTATGCCAACCAGAAAGCAGTTGAGTGAAGTTATTGTATCAAGGCTTCAGGAAGATCTTAAGCAAAGCATTGGCTCTCAGGCCAGAGAAGAGAGTAGCCCTAACTTGCGACAGCTGAACATCCAGGGCAGCAGATCCCTATGTGACAATCACACATTAAAACAACTGGCACCTGTGGCGGATGTGTTGCAGTCAAGGAAGCTGCATGGCAGTCACGACGGGAGCGACCTCGCTGCCTATACACAGAGCTGCCAAGATGACTCGCCGCTGTTCCAGTAACCTTTCTAGCATATCCAATGCGTTGTTCCATTGCATGACTGTATCAATCACAAATGTGTGTTTTGTCAAGTCCAGTAAATGTTGTTTCTCTTTACGCACATGGCTAGATGTACTGCTACGGTGTTAATAGATTGCAACGAGCCTCACCTGGAAAAGCAAGTGGGCAATTGTTAGAATTTTCAGAGCAGCCTGTGATACAAAGGTGAGCATGTGTGCAAAGTAGGCAACTTGAATTAGCTCCATAACAGAGTCGTTTTCTGTCACGATGGCCAATTCTTTGTCTTCTATGTTCCATTCATTCAATGCATCTGTCAACAAGCATCAGCTCTAGATCCTCATTTAAAAATATTTCCTTTTTGTCTGAGGGCTGTGAGGACACATCTTTGAGAATGATTAACATGACTGCTACACGAGAGCAACTGAAGATACAGTATCTGTGACTTGTAGAATTATAGAAAGACACAAGTCTTCCTGTTGTATATTTAATTTCAACTAATTCAAGATCATTTTAAATGTCCAATATGGGAATACATTTAGCTAACAGTTAAGATGAAGTGTATCTACATGGAGATTCATAACACGAGTAGGTTATTGAATAACATTTATTATTTAAGAAGCAATATTTAATTATTTTATAATACAATTATTCACAAGATGATATAGATGTTTTATAAAGTAGATTCCATTGCATTGTGTTAGCTCCCCAAATATGTGTGGACTCTTATGTGGCAATACATACTGTATGTTAGTTAGATTATGGTGAATTTTGAATGAGTGTAGTGCTGTGAAAACATTTTTTTTAAAGACCAATTATATTTTTCCTACATCTTACAAATACTGATGTTAACTGTTTATTACTAATCAAGTATTTCTTCTTAAATGTCAATACATTATGCATACATTATGAAGTCATTCTGTAGACACCCTTCGAATAAAGTGTTACTAAAATTTTTCACATTATATTAATGTTCTTTACGCATGGTTAAGTAATTTCTAAAAAAAGCCACCTCTTTAATAATATCAGTGCACGCTAATTCATTCAAGATAAAATCAATGTTGAATCAGGGCATTGTGAATCACATTGTGATACCTCACCCTAGTTAAAGATGCATGAAGGAGATACCTTCTATCACCCAGTAGTCATCCACCAACAAACACACTGCTTCTTGTCTTTGGACATGCCCTGGAATTGCCTAAATGTGAAGACACTGTAGACACTCCCAAGTTACTTTGACAAAAAATATCTGTAACAGACCAATGATTTAACTTGATGTGTGACTATAGGGTTTTGTGCGGTGGACAATGGAGACACAGAATTCAATAGATACTCTTCTTAGTAGGCTTTCTTTACAGCTGCCAGCAACACTATCTCTCCCAAAAATACCAACACCTTATTCTTGTCATTCCCTTTTCTTTCCTCTTGCTTCTCTCCATAACCAGTTGCAATATGGAAAAACTCTAAATGAAAGTCAAGGTTACTGCATCCTTAGACTAGATTCTTCAGAACTTTTAAATAAAACAGAAATATGATAAACTTTTAAATGTGTAATTATTAACAGTACAAATAATTTACATTTACTTCACATTTAATCTATATAATAGAATCGTGCAAATGCATTAATGCATTTCAACATGAGAAATAAACTTCTGGAGTTTGCATATCATCTGAAGTACAAATCTTAGTATTTTAAAATATTCACAAAGCCATCATGATATGATTCGCTACGGTTGGCGGATAAGGTGGCCAGTTTAGGAAGCACTTGCCAATCAACAAGTCGTTTGGGGAACACATAGATTACAAAAAATTTAATGTACTACTTTACTTACAATGAGTTTCGGGAATAAATTAACGATTGATCTTAAGACACAGTTTATGCTGTTGTTAGCATTACCATGCTTACTGTAAACTCACCCTTGACAGTTATTATGCATAATTCAGAACCTTATCATTAAGAATCCAACAGCCTATGTACTAGGCCACAACTGGTGATTGATATTGAATATTGATATTAAATATTGTAGGCACAAAAAGGTGTCTTGCAAGACAAAAATGTTCATATTTTAACATAATCACAGATGTTAGTCAAGAATGTGTGTTATCAGCGTAGGCTCTTAGGTCAATAATTGAATAGTCAATGAGTAGCCCCACAAATTCATTAAGACTGAGATCTTGCCCATGAATTGTAAGATGCAAACAAATTTTTGTGTAAAAAAAAAAGAGGGCAAAAACAGTACAAGAACAATTTTATAGTGTTGTATGACAAGACAAACTATTAGGAAATGACAGAACTTCTGAGAGGAGGGAGACTTGTGTAAAGCACATTCCAAAACAGTGTATTACTAATTTGTGTACAGTATAACATAATAACACGAATCAAATATAGACAAAAAAGGACTAGCTGAGAGACTGACAACAGATATTTATTCATTTATTTACTAAGCCCACTAAATTTAATTTCAGGGTTGTGGGTAGGCAGATGCTATGGTAGTAGCAACTGTCACAAGGCATGAAAGGAGCAGAAGTACATTACAGGTGTACTCACAAACACATCCACACACACTAACACAAGGCCGGTTTGCAGAATCTAGCTAGCCTAACATGTAAGGCGTTTGAGATTTGGTGGCAATGGCACAATATCTAGACAAGAAACTACAAAGGAAGCCATTAGGCTGAGCTTTAAAAAACCGTGTCTTGGATGTGAGAAAAGTGCTGATTACACTTTGTTTTAGGCATTTTCTTACTCAGTAGCCAAATTCTACTGTTCATGAAACCTACTTCTACTACCTTAATTTACACTGACTTGCTTTTTTAAGAAATACGATTTTTAATTATTTTTTTCTTAGCCATTTGTCAAATCATAAAGAAATGTCTTGTTAATTTGATCCCATTTGCACAAATGTGTCCATAACACAGTATCTGTGTTAATAAAATATTTTAAAAGAAAAAAGTTAAGATCTAAGAAATGTAAATTTGCTCTGGTCAACAAAACATTCAGTGCTTTCAGAAAGAAGGAACTAATCAGTTCTGGAAACGTCTGGAATGACAGAATAAGAGCGCTATCAGGTCACAAAATTAAATAAAATATTTCATTAACTGCAACGATTGAATTTTTAAATAAGAAATTGTTTGGAGCCCCACAAGTTAGCAGGTCATTTTACACTTTACTTTGAATATTATTATTGTTAAGCTGTTGTTCTTCTTATGGAAGAAGATGATCTGCTGTGGCAACCCCTAACAGGAGCAGCCAAAAGAAGAAGAAGAAGCTGTTGGTTAAGAGAAAAATCTAAAAAAGTGAGTTAATTAAAGACAAAATCAGTATGCTCAATTAGCAACAGTAACTGGTTACTAAAAGAGGTCAAAATAAAAAAGTGCAGCCCACCAGGATCTAACTAAGCTCAACACTCGGGTTTAGGGCTTTAATGGGCTGATTTTTTTGTGAGCGTGCCACAGTGTCATCCAGTCAGTAAAGACTGAAAACTAGTGTACTGAAATCTCTCATGTGAATCACAGTTGGCTGTTTAAAACACAGCTGACAATAACACTCTATAAATTATATGGACTAACAAACTAGTAATGAACATGTACTACAGTGGCCCTGCCTGCTGTAATTGGGTTGCACATGCAGATAATTTGCTACTGTGTCCTGTGCTGTCTGGATAGTCACTGGGTCTCTGATATACTGAATTGAATAAGCAGAATAGAAAATAATTTAATGGATGAATGATAATAATAAAGGGGCGGCACAGTGGCGCGCGCTGCTGCCTCGCAGTTAGGAGACCTGGGTTCGCTTCCCGGGTCCTCCCTGCATGGAGTTTGCATGTTCTCCCCATGTCTGCGTGGGTCTCCTCCGGGTACTTCAGTTTCTTCCCACAGTCCAAAGACATGCAGGTTTAGTGCATTGGCGATCCTAATTTGTCCCTAGTGTGTGTGTGTGCGCCCTGCCTGGGGTTTTTTTCCTGCCTTGCGCAGCAGACCCCCGTGACCCTGTAGTTAGAATATAGCGGGATGGATATGGATGGATGATAATAATAAAATATCCTAAACTGCCAAAACATTTGTGTTCGATTCTCATACTAAACTATACTAAACTGATCTAACTCGTCCATTTAACTGTTTGCCTAACACTTAGTAAACATGTAATTTCTTTTACAGGCTAAACTGAAAAGAAACACCAATTGTAATACCATGTCGGCTTGTATTTAAATAAAAAAGCAGAGGAGCACAAAATCTATATCCGATTGGCTTTTTCTTGATATCTGCCGTAAAAAATCCGCCTAGATTACATAAAAGGTCAAAGTTTCGTCACTTTTATTTTTAATAGGTTTATTACTACTTTCTAAGTTACAGCAATCAAAAGTTAAACATTTCATATATAAAAACAGATTAATTTGAAAGATATCAATGGCTGTTTCCAGAGGCATTACAGTACACATTTTTCTAAAATAAATTACTCTTTCAACGTGAGTTTAATTGTGAATTGTACAGTTGAATGATAGTAATTAAGTCTCCCACTTAATCAATAATGAACGTGGAGTATTTAGTTTGAAAAATATGCAATTTTTCGAAATCTGAAATATCAATCTTCTTTTCTTTGTACTATATCTTGTTTATGAGAGCAAACATCACCGCGTTCAGTTGTAACTGTCCGCTTTGTTCAGCACTATAATTTGAATGCAATAGAACGATAATCTACTACATCGACATACTAGCCGAGTTAGTCTTCCCTTTTTATTTTACGGAAAAACGCACGCACGCACACACCTTTATCAACTACATCAAATGTAAACATGTCCACTATCTCCTTCCTGCCTGCCTTCCCTGCCCTGCCGGTGTCTATGTCGTCATCGCCGATCGCTGCTTCTAATCTCCCGCCTGACGTCATCGTTTCGCGACAAGTGTTCACTTTTTGGTGCTATGGCTTCGCCAGACGAAACGAGAAGTACAACACCATGCAGAGGCAGAAGTGTACATTTGAGTAGAGGTTTGCTTAAGAGGTAGTGCATCGCTTTCGAGTTTTTTCAATGATAAACTTTGCAATTGCAAATACTATTTTTTAAATACTGACAATGTTGTTCTCCGGCTTATAGCACTGATTCAATGAAACAAGGCGCTACTTTGAGAATGACTAATAAAAGTTATCAATTAATTGAGAGTTCCTGTTGACGATATGGCATAATTATGGTGGCTTCGGTATATAATTAAGGTGGCTTATGTGCGCAGCGGCTACTGTTAGTGCTCGACAACTGTGAGAACATATGCGATTCCTAGCCAAGTCAGTCTGCGTTTGGGGTGTGCGAGTTTTCCCCCAGGACACCACTTTCCGAACCACATGCAACAAATCTGTGTTAGAATTAGTGACCCTAACATTGTCCGGTATGAATAAAATATGATGCAGTTAATTTCTGTTGTGTACCCGATGCTGCCAGGTAGCCCACAATTCTGTGTGACCATCAGAAGGGAGCCAGTTTGGAAAAAGGAGTCACAGTGTGCGAATCGTTTGCCGTTAAAGAATTAAATACTAATTGTAAAGCACTGCATAGTGTACTACATGTAAATGTACGAAAAATACTAAATCCCGATCGCCGTGGTGTTATTGTACATTGATAAAATGATTGATTATATCTGACACGTCAGTTCGAATTCTAAATCTGACGGTAACTGCGTGTCCCGATGCGGATGCCGTCTTTGATGAAGCACAAGGGCTAAGGTTTTTTTTTTTTTAAACACACATGCGTTTTTGCGCGTGCTCGGTGATAAATGTGACGTCTACTGGTTATGTGTACGCGCAGTATTCTGAGACTTTGTTTTAGTGCTAATTAGAAGTTACATCTTGCCCGAAGAATGGACATGAGTTGCCTCAAAAGCGTGCATATTGTAATGTTTTTAGTTATCCAATAAAATGTGTCATTTTGCTTGACTTCTCACTACATTCATAATGGATAACACGGCACTGTAACGCCCTAGTACTTTCAGTGCTAGGAAACTCCGATGGTTGCTTTGAGCTTTACAATTACTTTTTAAAGCTAAATGGACAGAATCAAAGTTTTCAGGAAAGGAATTGGTCATGTGTGGATAAAAAAGCATCAATGTTGCCGTCACCTATTGTAAAACCATTGTATTAAATTTGATTTAGGAAAGTACATTCTCTTTTAATAATAAAAACGAATGTCTGCCCTTACACAATGAAGTATGTATAAACTATATTAAAATATATTTACTGTATATAACAAACTACCTATAGTATATGAATATTTCATAATATATTATGAAATATTTCAAGGGTGAATATATTACGTTATGTTGCAGTATATTGAAGTGGATTCGATTAGATGAACTTTATTAATCCCAAGAGGAACTTTGGAAACAATGGAGCTTCTGTAGCGGCAACCACTCATGGCAGCGCAGGAAGTGTAATATATAATTTATGTAAAGCATATTGAAAAAATGTGAAAATTATTTTCATTTTTGTATATTGTAATACGTTTTCCAAAATATAAAAATATATTTCCTAAAATATTTGAAAATACTAGGAATAATAAACTGTAAGATATATTTTTAGAGAACAATTACAATATATTTTAAAATATACTGTAAATTATAGTCATACTCTACAGTATACTTTAGAGTTTATATTTCAAGTTATTTCAAGATTCTTATATATTGGCATAAAATTTTAAAAATATATTAAGCAGGCATTGAAAACACTATCCAACAGGTCTCTCCTAGGTGTCTCTGATACTGAGATGTGCTCTACATCAACAAATTCTGACACAGCATAAATTATAAATCTATTATTAACTGAGTACAAGTAAGTAGTAAGGCTGTAAATTGAACCCTACACATTTTGGCAGAGGAAAGGACTTGAACAACTTTTCTTGTGTGACATTGAGTTAAACATATATTACAGTAAGTGGGAATATTGTGTTTAGCTTTCTCCGGGTAAAAAGATAAGCCAAGAATGATCTGCCATGGACCTGGACACAGAGTATATTACGTCTTACACACAATATATTTGGAAATGCCTTTGTTACAAAATACATTAATTAGGAAAAATACTTCTTTTAGGACGGCACAGTGACACAGTGGTAACACTGCTGCCTTGCAGTAAGGAGACCAGGGTCTGCATCCCGGGTCCTCCCTGCATGGATTTGGCATATTCTCACCGTGTCTGTTTGGGTTTCTTCCGGATGCTCCAGTTTCCTTCCATAGTCTATAGACATGCAGGGTAGGTGGATTGGTGAGGCAAAATTATGTGATGGTGTTCACCCTGCGATGGATTGGCAACCTGTCCAGGGTTTGTTCCTGCCTTTCACCATCTATGACCCTGTTCAGGATTAAAACAGGTTAGAAAATAACTGACTAGATATGTTTTCTTATATATAGTTTTAAAAATACAGTATATGTTTGAACTACATACATTTTCCATTATATTGAAAGCTTTGTCCACATACTGCATCTTTCTGTATATTGCAATATATTTAATTTGCATAAGGATATTTTATCAGTGAATAACCAGTCTATGGTTTTACTTATAACATTTACTGCATCTTTATCTGAAATATTAATGGTGTAATCCTTGTCTAAACCAGGTTTTAAAAAGGTTTAAAGAGAAAGACTGGTGTGTGCTGGTATTCTCTAAACCTTTGATCTTTAAAATGTCCAGTGACTTCTGTTTCTATTACAAATTGGCACCCTTGTAACAGAGTCGTCAAAATAGGCGTTCAGACAATTACAAACTACAAGCCCAACACACACAGCAGCGATGGTGATGCCTCCCTACCGGATGAGCTGAACAACTTCGCACGGTTTGAGGCGCAGAACAAAGAGCCTGCGAGAAAAGCAACACCTCCCTCCATTGACCAGGTACTCTGTCTCTCCATAACTGACGTGAAGACGACTTCTTCCAGAGTCAATCCACGCAAGGCTGCAGGGCCTGACAACATACCTGGTTGTATGCTCAAAGAATGTGCCAGTCAACTGGCTGGTGTCCTCACAGACATCTTCAACACATCTCTGAGCCAGTCGTCAGTCCCAGCATGCTTCAAGTCGACCACCATCATACCAGTGCCGAAGAAATCATCAATGACATGCTTGAATGACTACCAACCAGTTGCACTCACACCAATCATCATGAAGTACTTCAAAAGGTTAGTCATGTCACACATAAAGACTAATCTCCTTGCCTTCCTTGACCCTCTTCAGTTTGCATACCGCTCAAACAGGTCAACTGAGGATGCCATATGCTCTGCCCTTCACCTCTCTGACACATATGTCAGGATGCTATTCATAGACTTTAGCTCTGCCTTCAACACAATCATCCCTCAAAAGCTGTTTGTAAAACTGAGCAGGTTGGGCCTGAACACCACCCTCTGCAATTGGATCCTGGACTTCTTGACAGAGAGTCCCCAGTCAGTTCGGATGGGCTGCAACACTTCCAGCAACATCACACTGAGCAATGGAGCGCCGCAGGGCTGCATGCTTAGTCCAATGCTCTTCACCCTGCTGACTCATGACTGCACAGCCACGCACAACACCAACCACATCATCAAGTTTGTGGATGATACAACGGTGCTGAGACTGATAAGCAGGGATGAAGAAACAGCATACAGAGATGAGGTGGAACGGCTGTCTGCATGGTGTGAAGACAACAATCTATCTCTCAATGTCAACAAGACAAAAGAGATAATCGTGGACTTCAGAAAATCACATCCTGCCCACATCCCACTCGGCATCAACGGTTTAGATGTGGAGACTGTTAGGAGTACTAAGTTCCTCGGTGTGCACATAACTGAGGAACTCACGTGGACGAATAACACCTCATCACTAATCAAGAAAGCCCAGCAGAGACTACACTTCATGAGGCGGCTGAAACGAGCAAGTCTTCCCCCTTCCATCCTCACCATGTTCATACTGAGGCACCATTGAGAGTGTTCTGACCAGCTGCATCACTGTCTGGTATGGCAACTGCAACATATCCGACCACAAGCGCCTGCAAAGGATTGTGAAGGCAGCAAAGAACATTATTGGGGTGCCTCTTCACTACCGGATATATTTTACAAACGCAGTGTCTGCAAGGCCTGCAGCATTGTGCAGGACCCCTTACACCCCTCACATGGACTTTTCACACTTCTGCCATCCAAGAGAAGATACTGCAGCATCAAAGCCAGATCTGTCAGGCTGCAGAATAGTTTTTACCCCCAAGCTGTCAGACTCCTTAACACCATGCTGCCCCCTGGGATCTTCCACACTGCTTCAACCACCTCTAAAAAACACTTTCCTGCAAAGACTAGTGTGCATGTAGAAAAGAACTGAAAATCTCATACTGACCTTTAAGTATTTTGACACTCTTGATATCCTTCTGCTGTGAAACATTCTGACCTGTCATTGTTTACACATGTCTTAAACAACTATTATCATACACTGATAATTTCTATATTATCTATATCTATTATTTATTTATTTATTATATTACATACTATTGACTATATTTATGTATCTAGATTGCAAATACCATACATTGCATCAATGTTCATATCGCTAACTACACGTCAATATTGCTGCTGCTACTTTTTCTTGTCTTTGCACAATGTCTTGTCTTGTTTGTATTTTAATTTTAAATTTAAATTTTAATTCTATTTTTAATTTATTATTTGCACTTCATGTTGTTACACTGTGGACCCTGAGCTTCGCAATTTCATCTATCTGTATACTTGTATATGGTTGAAATGACAATAAAGTTCACTTTGACTTGACATTCATACTGTAACTGTACTCCAACTCATACTTTATGACACTGCCCAATCTTCTTTGTGCATATATGAATAATTTATGGCATATACATGATGTCACTACCAATTCCGTACTCAAGCCGCATTTTCACCCCATATGCATTTAAAATATAAAATAATAAACTCAGTATTTTCATTTGAGACATACTTTAACTAATCATAATGAAAATATTATGAAAAAAACTTAGATCCATAGTACTTTGTGTCCTCACTGCTGGATTAAGCATGTTACGCTCTTCACTATGTAGGCAGATCTGGAAGTATTGGGGGCAGTCCCAAGTATATATTGCTTATTATTTGCATTACAGGCACTGTGGGTGTGCCTGTATGCACAAATACAAGTACATTTACTGTAGATATTTCAAAGATCAAACAGGGACGGGCCTGTATGGAGTACCAGCACAAATGAACCATGGTCACCAAGAATAGCCATGTGGCTAATTGCACATGCCAGTTAAATACAAATTTAACTAGCCACGCAGTACATCGTCAAGTCAAAATAAACCTTAAAGGAACCCAACCCCTTCCCATTCCAAAGTCAAAAAACACAAAAGACCCTGTGAAATAATAAAAACAAAAGATTTATTACTATTAACATGGTGTTTCTACCTTCTTAATTAAAAAAAACTGTGATGCATCTTCACAGATCGATCAGAAATAATTAAAAAAAAAAGATGTGCTCAATGCATGACTTTGAAAAGTGCTACGTGTTTAGGCCATTCAGTGCCCTGAAGAGGGAAACTCTGTGATCACAATCATATATATAGTGTGTGTATGTAGGTGTGTGTGTATGTATGTGTAACACTGCTGTCTCACAGCTCGGGTCACATTTTTTCCAAAATAATCAGTCCATGCCTCGCAGTTAGGAGACTCGGGTTTGCTTCCTGGGTCCTCCCTGCGTGGAGTTTGCATGTTCTCCCCATGTCTGCGTGGGTTTCCTCTGGGTGCTCCAGTTTCCTCCCACGGTCCAAAGACATGCAGTTTAGGTACATTGGTGATTCTAAATTGTCCCTAGTGTGTGCTTGGTGTGTGGGTGTGTGTGTGTGTGCCCTGTGGTGGGCTGGCGCCCTGCCCTTGGTTTGTTTCCTGCCTTGCGACCTGTGTTGGCTGGGATTGGCTCCAGCAGACCCCTGTGACCCTGTAGTTAGGATATAGCGGGTCGGATAATGGATGGATAATCAGTCCAGCATATTTGGCAAATGCTTCCTTAGCCCTCGGGACACTTAAAAGACCATTTCACCATTATAATCCACTCAGAACTAGTTCAGTTTCTCCTTCCCGATTGACTTTAATGCATTTTGTGAGTTCAGTGAACTTCTCAAACATATCTGCAATTTCACTGAACTCCAGACAAGGCGAAGACTCAGGGCCTGTTGTATAAACAGTATGTACACACAATAATGTTGCATACACCCGTTTCCACGCTCACATTGAAATCTGTAAAAACTAAACTTACCATAAAGCCACACACATTGTCATGCCAGCTCAAACCATAGCGTACATAAGTTTTCGGCTCAGTTTTGCAAACTGGTGGCACCCAGCATCAAAGCAGTGCTACTGTTCTTGGGTGGCTTTCCTTTATTTTTTAGATTTATATCCCAGACTCAGCTTTATCGTGTACATTGACATTAACCACATATTGTTTTTTAGTTAAAGGCATCTGATTTTAATCAACCTGTAACCATATAATGGTGCACGGAATGGCCAAACTATTCCAAATACTATAGCTGCTTTAGCGTTGTTTCTCTTGGTGCACCCACTGTATTTTAACCCACTGTATCAGTGTAGAATCACAGCTCTACAGCAGCTGATCCAAAAGCTCTAGTGCAGATTGTGTCAAGAGCAGATAGAATTATCGGGGTACAGCATCTAGCACACGCGTCTTAGCCATGCGCACAGTCTGTCTGAACTTCTCCTATTCAGCAACCGCTTCAGTGCCTTTCCTGCATGGACCTCAAGGCTTAGAAACAGTTTCATCCCAAGAGCTATAAACGCACTCCATCAGTCCATCAAGTGCTCCTGGTAGAACTGTCTGTACTTATAATTACAATTACCTCATTATTATTATTTTTATTATTATTATTGTTTTTGTTGTTATTTTACCATATTATAGGAAAATATGTTTATGGAGGATTTGCATATTGAATCTCATTGTACCATACAATAACAATAGAGGAATTCAATTCAATAGAAGAGAGTGAATATTTACAGATGATGATGACTGGCTTCTAAGTCGATTTAGATTTCCAGGCCCAATCTTCTTGGAGATCTTGATATCATTTTTCTGATGAAATGCAGTAAAGTATATATATATTACATTATACAGATAAATTTTTAACTTCATTTAAATATTATATACTGTTATTAAACATGTGGACACGGCGGACAGATGTAGCGATGAACTGGCGCCCCATTCTGGGATTGTTCCTGTCTCACGCTTTATACTTCCTGGGACTGGTGCAACCCTGGATGGGTAGATGGATGGAATAATTAAACATGTACTACTAAGATATTTCAATGTTCCTTAAAAGTTTTCAAGAATCTGCGTTCTAAGCTTACAGATGACTTGACATTTATTAAAGAGCTGATTGTATGGCGATTGGTTACTTGGAAAAAGAAAAGGAAGGACAGGAATTGGGGGTTAGTATGTTTGAAAGAGACAGTACTGCTGCAATAAATTATTTGACTGAGGGTTGCGCATGGCGCAGAAACAATCCCTGGACCATTGCGCCACTGTGGCCCCATGTTTAATACATGCTTTAATTCATTTCATTATGAAAATGATATCAAGTATACATATTAGTATTTAAATTGTTCAGAGAGCTGTAATATCATGATTGTAATGTATTCTGTGTCCTGTCGGCGTAGGAGAAAGCCCGTTTAAGAAGCAAGTAGCAATTCACACACATATAGTACATAGAAGAACACATAGAATGCAAAGCATTTAACGTGCTACTTTAGCTATAATGAGATTTGGGAAACTAGTAAATTAAAAGATTTTAAGATTAAGTTTATAACATTGTACTTCAATGACAAAATTAACTACGTGATTAAAGTGGAAATTTCGAGATTAAAGTTGACATTTCGTGCTTTTTTTCCCCACTGTGTCCCTATTTTTTTTTCTTTTCTCTGTACCCTAATAAGCTTCCATAAGACACTCAGACAGTGGGCTACAACTCACCTTTCCACGGCGACTTTGATATCTGACAACTTCTTTTTAATTTAAGGCACTGTGCAACTTGCTGAACTTGAACTTTCGATCAACTTCCTTTTGTTGTTTATACAACTGCTTAAACTAACAAATAGTACGTTTTTCCTTGCCTCCACTTGACATTCGCTGATATTCTTCTTTTTTCCCAGTGCCTTTCTCATTGTCTTTTCACAGAATGCTGATCTTTAGGGAATATATTGATTTGCATATTCAAAGATGCGTAATTCTGGGAGGAGTCTGGGAGGGGCGGCAGGCACATGCACGAGCGTCACATTTCATGCAGACCAGGATTAATGTACGTAAGTGCGTGGAAGTTGGCTTATGTACAGTTTTCTGCATCTGAATTTTTTTTGTGCATATGCACTTTTCAACTTTTGTTCGTACTTCATGTTTTAATGTGAATTTTATGCACGGTGCTATGCATGAGACCCCCAGTGTTTGTTCATACCTAATGAAGATGTGGTTAGCTACTGAACAGTGATCTCACAAGTATAACAAAATGTTTTATCTGAGTATTGTTTTTACATTTTAGGACCCCTGGTGTGGTGTCAAGAAACCTTCACAATAGCTTTAAGTCTCCAGTAAGTAAAATCAAACTGTTTATTATTTTATTTTATACTAAACAAGAAATGACAAAACAGTCTACACCCAATTTACACTCACTTGCCTGTAGCTCTGAAATTTAGGAAAGGGTTCTTTTCCGATGTGATTAAACACCGATGAAGTGTTGGACTTGGATGAAGTGATGAACAGTGTACTCAAGGGACAGAAAGTGGTGATTGGAGTGGATTTCAATGGAGATGTTGGTGAAGGGAACAGAGGAGACAAGGAGGTGATGTGTAGGTATGGTGTCAAGGAGAGGAATGAAGAAGGTCAGAGGATAGTGGATTTTGCCAAAAGGATGGACTTGGCTGTGGTGAATACATATTTTAAGAAGAGGGAGGAACATAGGGTTACGTACAAGAGTGGAGGAAGATGCACACAGGTAGATTACATCCTATGCAGAAGAGTCAATCTGAAGGAGATTGAAGAGTGCAAAGTGGTGGCAGGGGAAAGTGTAGTTAAGCAGCATAGGCTCGCGTTCTGTAGGATGACGTTGGAGATCAAGAAGAGGAAGAGAGTGAGGGCAGAGCCAAAGATCAAATGGTGGAAGTTGAAAAAGGAAGACTGCAAGGTTGAGTTTAGGGAGAAGGTGAGACAGGCACTGGGTGGTAGTGAAGAATTACCAGACAGTTGGGAAACTACAGCAGATGTAGTAAGGGTGACAGCAAGAAAGGTGCTTAGCGTGACATCTGAACAGAGGAAGGAGGAAAAGGAAACCTGGTGGTGGAATGGGGAAGTACAAGATAGTATACAGAGGAAGAGGATGGCAAAGAAGAAGTGGGATAGTCAGAGAGATGCAGAAAGTAGACAAGAGTACAAGGAGATAAGGCGCAAGGTGAAGAGAGAGGTGGCGAAGGCTAAAGAAAAGGCGTATGTGAGTTGTATGAGAGGTTGGACACTAAGGAGGGAGAAAAGGACCTGTACCGATTAGCTAGACAGAGGGACTGAGCAGGGAAAGATGTGTAGCAGGTTAGGGTAATAAAGGGTAAAGATGGAAACATACTCACAAGCGAGGAGAGTGTGTTGAGCAGATGGAAAGAGTACTTTGAGAGGCTGATGAATGAAGAGAACGAGAGAGAGAGAAGAGGTTGGATGATGTGGAGATAGTGAATCAGGAAGTGCAACGGATTAGCAAGGAGGAAGTAAGGACAGCTATGAAGAGGATGAAGAATGGAAAAGCCGTTGGTCCAGATGACATACCTGTGGAAACATGGAGGTGTTTAGGAGAGATGGCAGTGGAATTTTTAGTCAGATTGTTTAATGGAATCTTGGAAAGTGAGAGAATGCCTGAGGAGTGGAGAAGAAGTGTACTGGTACCGATATTTAAGAATAAGGGGGAAGTGCAGGACTGTAGTAACTAAAGGGGGATGAAATTGATGAGCCACAGCATGAAGTTATGGGAAAGAGTAGTGGAAGCAAGGTTAAGAAGTGAAGTGATGATTAGTGAGCAGCAGTATGGTTTTTCATGCCAAAAAAGAGCACCACAGATGCGATGTTTGCTCTGAGGGTGTTGATGGAGAAGTATATAGAAGGCCAGAAGGAGTTGCATTGCATCTTTGTGGACCTAGAGAAAGCATATGACAGGGTGCCTCAAGAGTTGTGGTATTGTATGAGGAAGTCGGGAGTGGCAGAGAAGTATGTAAGAGTTGTACAGGATATGTACGAGGGAAGTGCAACCGTGGAGAGGTCTGCGGTAGGAGTGACGGATGTATTCAAGGTGGAGGTGGGGTTACATCAGGGATCGGCTCTGAGCCCTTTCTTATTTACAATGGTGATGGACAGGTTGACAGACGAGATTAGACAGGAGTCCCCGTGGACTATGATGTGTGCTGATGACATTGTGATCTGTAGCGATAGTAGGGAGCAGGTTGAGGAGACCCTGGAGAGGTGGAAATATGCTCTAGAGAAGAGAGGAATGAAGGTCAGTAGGAATAAAACAGAATATATGTGTGTAAATGATATGTTATATGGGTTGGAGACATTGGCACTGACCAGAAAGCAGGAGACAGAGCTGGAGGCAGCAGAGTTAAAGATGCTAAGATTTGCATTGGGTGTGACGAGGATGAATAGGATTAGAAATGAGGACATTAGAGGGTCAGCTCAAGTTGGACGGTTGAGAGACAAAGTCAGAGAAGGGAGATTGCGTTGGTTTGGACATGTGCAGAGGAGAGATGCTGAGTATATTGGGAGAAGGATGCTAAGGATAGAGCTGCCAGGCAAGAGAAAAAGAGGAAGGCCTAAGAGAAGTTTTATGGATGTGGTGAGAGAGGACATGCAGCTGATGGGTGTAACAGAACAAGATACAGAGGACAGAAAGATATGGAAGAAGATGATCCGCTGTGGCAACCCCTAACGGGAGCAGCCAAAACAAGAAGAATTAAACACTAAGTGTGAATATCAGGGTGAAACTTTGTAAAATGTCACCTTAATGATTTTTTTCTTCTTGATAATGAAGTATTTTTGATTAAAGTAATTTAATGTTTAGGTTAATAATTTAGTTTATTTTAATTTATATAACAAAGTAAGCAAAATATGTTGATCAAGTTTTTATCTGATGTCGCTACATTGATTTCTTGTTTCTAGTGTTTTAATTGTATCTTTTAAAATTTGTTTTAGTGGAATTTTCTAATGTATCAAATTTAGGTGCAGTCTACTTCTGTCCAAAATTCCCCCAAAGAAGACCATGTGAAAATACAGGATGAAATCAAAAATCTACAAAAAAGAGGGGAAGAGTTAAACAAACAAATAACAAAGCTGGAGTTGGAGTAAGTAAAGAAGGATTTATAATAATCTTCAACTACATTCGTAAATATATCAATTTATAAGGCTTATTCTACCTGAACATAAAATCTCTATAACTATGAAACTCTTGATAGGTCACCTTGCATTGATAATTTTGAACCCAACATACAGTATGGTAGTTAGCTGTTTCAGGTCTTTATTCTAAAGATGTGTTTAAAATATAATTTGTTTGACCCATTCTTGTTGTTTATGTTACATTTACATGATATTGTGCACAGTACTTGAAGATGATGGATTAATTGATCTTCTAATTTGAGGCAAAATTAAAGCCTTTATTAAAAGTTTTGGCCTAATTGCATGTCCTGTCATAAATGGCTAGTTTCTGTTTCTAATTACAAGCCACCCTTAAAAAAGTGACACTTATATTCAAATCTGCTTCTCATGGGACTATTTGAAATATTTTTTTTATTATTTAGCAATTTTTGTGTTACTAGTGCACTTGAACACAATTTACACTGTATACAGACAAGAGAAAAACATCTTTAATAAAGTTCAACAATTATACATAAATGAATTTAGATCCCCAAATCAAAATGTAGTATCATTATATATTATACACTATTCATTTAAAAAAAAAAACTTTTAAGGCATTTGTCACTTATTCTTAATTTCTTCAACACATACAGCCAAGCATTTTTTAGTTACTCCTATAGTTAAGCAATGATTCATACAGATGTCCAATTTTGTCCTACACTTTCAGAGTTATGCTGACAATATTTTCTTAGACAAAGCCTTTATAGTGTATGAATGTACATAAACATACTGTATTTAGCATATAGCTCATCATATGTTAGTCTATTATACTGTATATAGGTCTATATATGGGACATCAGATTATCCTGTATTAGGTTACATAGAGAGTGAGCGATACCTGATGCCTCCATCTGATGGTTGGGGGACAGCTGGAAGGACTGCATACTTGAATGGATCACCCTACTTAGAACAGTTAGACAAAAGGCAATGTAAGTGAAAAGCTTAATAGACTAAAAATGTTCCATAAAGGTTATCCAGTAAGCTTCAGGCAAATGAATGTAATCAGTCCCAAGGAAGATGTGGGAGTCATCCTTAAAAATGACCAACCCTTGGTAATCCTGGCAGCTTTAGCCAGACCTCTGTCCAGATAGATGACTGCAAATTGACACATAACATCTGAAGTTTGTGGTAATGCATCAATTCTAAGGTCCTGTTCTCAGGTCAGGATAGTGTAATTTGACAAAGGAAACAAAAACAGCATGTAGAAAGCAAATAATCTATAGAAAAAAATGTAATACTAATTTGTCTTAAGTCACTTTAAAAAGATGGGATTATCAGGCATATTATTCTTGTTAAGAAAACATCAGAGGCTACTCCTTCAACATAGTACTGGTAATATCCATGAAACACATCTCCCCATGATTTCCTCATAAGAGGGTCATTCTAACGGTTATATTCAAACTGAGTACAATTAAGAATATGTAGGAAGTAATGCAGCATTAGACTAAGGTCAGAGTGTTTTATAGAATGTATATAGATTTTAAAATGCAGAGGCAATACCACTAGTAAGTTTATTTTTCCCATTTTAGTCCACTTTTAATGCAGCTCTATTATGGTAATTTATTAAAATCTGATCAAATTTTATTTGTAAATATAGATTAATTTCAAAACTGTACTGTGTTTGAAAAGTTTAAACTTTAAAGGCTCTAGCTGTACTGAACTGAAAATTCACAGAAGTCCTAAAGGTGGATGTTAATTTTCACAAATTTCTGAGTAATAGTTTGGCCATTGTTGGTATCAGCTTTAAAACTTTAAAAGCTCAACTCTGAATAGTTGTAATTCACCCAAAATCTATTCTGCTCTTAGGTCTAAGGAGTGCAAATTGTCCACTGAATTTCATGAGAATTGGTTTATTTGTCCTTGAATTACAATGTTCACAGTCGTGCACACAGACGTACTAAAATGATCAAATGCTCATTATCTCAGACCATACCCCTCTGATCATGGAGCTTAAATTACTGCGTCCTACACATTCATCTCATATCCGGAATCTTAATCCCCCCGTCATTAACTAATGAGAACCATACAGAATTCATGTCCAAGCATTATTGTTTATTTTCATTAGACAAATGCATCCTCAGAGGTCTCAGCAGGTATACTCTGGGAAACTCTTAAGGCATTTTTAAGAGGAGAGATTATTTCATATCTTTCTTACAAAAATAAACTGGAAACCAAGAAGGCGTCTGAGTTAATCAGCAAAATTACCAGAATAGATCTAGAATACACCAGGTCTCCAATTGAGGCACTCTATAGGAAAAAACAGGTTTTGCAATCACAATTTAACCTCTTGATTACTAAAGAAATGGAACAGCTAATCTTTGAATCGCAACATCATTATAATGAACATGGAGAAAAGGTTAATAAGATCTTAGCCCAACAAATCCACAAGCGGGAAGTTTGTAATTCAATAACAGCAATTAACAACACAGACAGAGATAAAATTATTGACCATAAAAATATAACTCACACATTTAGAGAACACTATATATCCTTATATTCTACTCAGTTTAAGTCTAGTGAGATTCTTGATTCATTAGAGATACCACAGCTAGATACTCTTACTGCTACGGAACTGGATAAACCTCCAACACTTTCAGAATTACTAGATACCGTAAACTTACTTCAAAGTGGGAAAGCAGCTGGCCCTGATGGCTACCCAGTGGGATTTTATAAAATAAATCTCAAATACAGTAAGTTAGGTCTACTATTATTAGTGATGTTTATAGAAGTTAAAGACAAAAACATTCTACCTCAAACTTTTCATCAAGCGTTTATTACCATTTTTCCTAAGAAGAACAAGGACCTACTACAATGTACATCATACAGACCAGTCTCTCTTCTGAATAACAATGTTAAGATAATCACCAAAGTTCTTTCCAGATGGATTGAGAAAGTGCTTCCTTCTGTAATATCACAAGAACAAACAGGATTTATTAAAGGCAGACACTTTTAACCTTCAACGTTTTTTTAATATAATATATTCACCAATTATATCTAACACCCCAGGGATCTTATTATCTTTTATGCAGAAAAAGCATTTGATGTGGTTCAGTGGTACTACCTGTTCACCACATTGCACAAATTTGGGTGCGGCCCAAACATATGTACATGGATGAAATTACTTTATACAAGTCCAGAAGCCTCGGTTCGTATTAACAACATTATTTCAGATAACTTCAAACTAGAACGTGGTACTCAACAAGGATGCCCCTTATCACATTTGTTCTTTGCAATCGCCATTGAACCGTTGGCTGTATTCATTCGAAAACCATCAGAGATAAATGGGATTTTTAGAGGACTTGAACAGAAAATATCACAATATGCAGATAATATGGTATTGTATATACTGGACCTACAAAATTCTGTGGCAGCAGTCCTAAAAACATTAGCAGATTTTCAAAAGATATCTTGACTTAAAATCAATTTGAATAAAAGCATGCTTTTTCCAGTGAATTCTCTAGCACGTATTATTGGGCTGGATACCTTCCCATTTATCTTAGCAGATCTGTTAAAATATCTAGGCGTAAATATTACAAGTAAATGTGAAGCTCCTTTTCAACAAAATTTTGTTGTTTGCAAGGAAAAAATTAAACAAGATATGACTAGATGGTGTGCCCCTCCACCTTATGTTAGCAGGGAGAATCAACATTGTTAAGATGACCATCCTTCCCAAGCTGCTGTTCCTATTTCAAAGCATCCCCATATACATTAACAAATCATTTTTTAAGAAGTTAGACTAAATCATAACTTAATTTATTTGGAATTTGAAACATCCACACATTCAAAGTGTGATTCTACAACAACCTAAAGCAGAAGAGGTATGGCACTACCCAACTTTCAATTTTATTACTGAGTGGCAAACATATGTACAAGCTATAAAGACCTGGGGCCTCATGTATAACGCCGTGCGTAGAATTCACACTATAACATGGCGTACAGACAAAAGCGGAAATGTGCTTACGAACAAAAAAATCCAGATGCATGCATCTTTGTGTACGCCAACTTCCACGTTCTTCCGCTACATAAATCCCGGTCAGCGTGAAAAGTAACGCACCTGCTGTCCCACCCCAACTCCTCCCAGAATTACGTCTCTTTGAATATGCAGATCAATATAAATAGCCCTTAAGCTCAGCCTTCTATGAAAAGACAATGGCAAAAGCACGGGGGAAAATAGAAAAATTTCAGCGAATTCCAAGTGGAGGCAATGAAAAACGTACTATTTGTTGGTTTAAACAGTGATATAATCAACAAGAGGAAGTTGATCGAGTGACATAGCATTTCTGAGAAACTCGAAAGCTCAAGTTCATAAAGTCGCACAGTGCCCAAAATAAAAAAGAAGTTGTCACATATCAAAGTCGCTGTGAAAAGACGAGTCATAGCCCACCATCTGAGTGTCATATGAAAGCTTATTAGTGTTCAGAGAAAAAAAAAGGCACACAAATGTCAACTTTAATCTCGAAATTTCCACTTTAATAACGTAGTTTATGTTGTCATTAAAGTACACTGTAGAACATCATAAACCTCATCTTAAAATCATTTAATTTACTAGTTTCTCAAATCAAATCGTAACTAAAGTAGCATGTTATATGCTTTGTTTTGTATTTGATCTTCTATGTGTGTGAATCACTATGTGCTTCTGGGCTTTCTCTTCCTCCGACAGGACACAGAATCCATTACTTTCGTAATATTACAGCTCTCTGAATAATTAAAATACTGAGATGTATACGTAATATCTTTTTCATGATGATAGGAATGAAAGCATGTTATTAAACATGGGAACACGGTGGCGCAGTGATTGTTCATGTCTCACGCAAGATGCTTGCTGCGCCATGCGCAACCTCTGATGAAATACTTTATTGTAGCAGTACTCTCTCTTTCAAACGTACTAACCCCCAATTCCTGTCCTTACTTTTCTTTCTCCAAATACCCAATCACCACACAATCAGCTCTGTAATAGACGGTAAGCCATGTGTAAGCTTAGAACGCCGATTCTTCAAAACTTTTAAGGAACATTGAAATATCTTCATAGTACATGTTTAATTATTCTATCCATCTGTCCTTCCAGTGTCGCGTCAGCACCAGCAAGAATACAGCGCTAGGCAGGAACAATCCATGAACAGAGCACCAGCTCCTCGTAAGCGATGCGGCACCGTGTCCTCGCGTGTTTAATTATTACCAATATAGATTATTTAAATAAAGTTAAAGTTTTATCTGTATGATAAACATATTTTGCCGCATTTCATCTTAAAAATTATATCGTCATCATATGTAAATACACGCTTTATAAAGTGGCTCAGGTTGTGCAATATTATAACTGTAGTGCAAGTTTACAGTGAGGTGATTGTACTAATAAGTACAAACAGTTCTACAAGGAGCACTTGATGGACTGATTGAGTGCGTTTATAGTTCTTGGGATGAAACTGTTTCTGAACCACGAGGTCTGTACAGGAAAGGCTTTGAAGTGTTTGCTGTGTGAGAGCAGTTCAAATAGGCAGCATGGCTAAGGCAGCGTGTGCTTGATGCTGTATACCAATAATTCTCTTTCCAATCAGCTGCTGCAGATCTGTGATTACCACTCAGATACAGTGATATAAATACTCCGAGTGGTGCAGTGAGAGTAATATGGAAAAAGATGATCCGCTGTGGCAACTCCTAACGGGAGCAGCTGAAAGAAGAAAAAGAAGGTGCAGTGAGAGTAACAACGCTAAAGCAGCTATAGTATTTGGAATACTTTGGCTATTCCCTGGACCATTATATTGTTACAGGGTAATTACAATCAGATGCATTAAACTAATAAACAATATACAGTTAGTTTCAGTGTAAAAGCCACGTCAGGGATGTGGATCTAAAAAAGAAAGGGAAACCACACAGGAACAGTAGCACTGCTTTGACGCTGGGTGCCGCCAGTCTGCAAAACCGAGTGGAGAACTTGCGTATGCCAGGGTATGAGCTACCGTGGAAATGTGCGTGGCTTTACACCAAGTTTAAGTTTTATACATCGCGATTTGAGCGTGGAAACGTCCGTACATAACATTTTTGTGCGTACGCACTGTTTATACATGAGGCCCCTGGACATTGACACAATTTGATGAATATCCACAAGCCTGTACTGCAATAGAAATAAAATCTTGCAGTGCTTCTTTATATTTCCAGCTGTCAGCCCCAGTTACTACAAACTACTGTCATTACACTAAAAATCCATTTACCCCTCATTCTCTCAGAGTATGGAACCAGTGTAGGAAGCACTTAAAGACAGAAAAGCTGTTTGAACCTCTACATAACAACCACCTTTTTCCAAACATATTCACTATTCAATGTCTGGAAAATATCTTTGATTAAAAACACTTATAGACTTGTACATAGTTAATGTCTTTGCATCCTAAGAACAGTTATGCTTCAAATATAACTTCTCATCAACACAGTTTTTCCACTACTTTCAAGCTAAAAACTTTGCTAAACAGAAACTGCCCAATTGTCCTTACCTTCCACAAAAAATTATTGATTGGTCTTGAAGACTAAGATAGCATCTCTACAATTTATAAAAGAATTTTAAAGTCTCTTCTTTTCAAAGACCCCAGAGTACATTAGGGAAAGAATCTGTCATTCAATATTTCTGAAAAAGAGTCAAAGGCAGCCATGCACAGAATGCACTCGAGCTCCCTATGTGCAAAGCATTCAGTCATTCAACTTAAAATCTTTTATTGAGCACATTTATCTCATTTAAAATTGTCCAAAATGTTTCCAGGGCACCATTGAACCTGTGAACATTGCAGTCAAGCTCCAGCCTCACTGAGCCACATGTTCTGGGCATACAACAAATTAACATTTTGGACAAAAATCTTTGCATGCCTATCAGACAGCCTTGGTGTCACAATCACTCCTAACCCATTAATAGCTGTGTTTGGTGGACACCCAGACAGCCTTAAAGTGGAGATGGACAAATAAATTATAATACCCTCACCACTCTTAAGTCAGTGGGTAACCAATGTTCTTTACAGCTTGAAATGGGAAAAAATCAAATTCTTAATTAGAGGATCTGTTCAGAACTTTTTTTAAATATGGCAAGATCTAATCAATAACATCTTAGAATATGCTTCAATTTTGGGGAAAAGGATACCCATCTTTTCTTGCTCCTTTTATTTTCTCTTGGGTGGGGGTCAAATTTTGCGTTGATTTGATTTGTTAAATTTGACTTGACTGTATGGAATGTTATCTGTTTCTAATTAAAATCAATAAAAAATGCTCTAGAGATGTCAGAACATGTTTTTTGATGAAAGCTCCAAATCAGTTTTTTTCATGAAAACAATACTAGTTTAATATCGAAAATACTGAAAAAGTAAAAATTAAGAAAGTGTCATCAGAAGTAGTTTCTTCTCACATCCCTGCAGCAAACAGTCATTAAATTTAATTGGTTTAGGGAATCGGAGCAAAAGCGGCTAAGACTTGCCAAATACAGTATTTCAATATAGGCAGTATGTCTGGGGAATAAAATCTACATTAGCTACACAGCCCCTTTAACTGGCTTACACAAATACACTTGTCACATATAATAACCAAGCTAGCCTTTTGCCAAAAGGGAAAGTACTTCACATGTCTTTACATGTGCAGTTGAATTAACGGATAATAAATTCATACTCCTTGTATTTAATTAAAGTTTCTGCTTTTATGGTGGTGTAGTGGCTAAGGTGCTCAACCACAACACTGCCAGATAAAGTTGCAAATAACTCGCCCTCAGCAAGTCACTTATAAAACGTATTAAGTATAGTACTTTTTTCAGTAAGTGTTTTGGCATGGTGTTTACTATAGGCAGGTGCTATGTAATATATATGCTCAAGTTTATCAATAATTATTTGCACACATACTGAGTTTTTTTTCTCTCTCTCTCTGTCTCTCCCTTCTTAGAAGTTACAGTGTGGGCGAGTTGGATCAGCACATTAAGCAGCTTCATGAGTACAATGACATTAAGGACATTGGTCAAATGCTTTTAGGAAAACTGGGTAAGACACGGTATAAAAAGAATTTCCTTTCTCAGTTACTAGTTGGGTGATTTTTTTTTTTTGTCAATGATGAGATAAAAGATCTCCTCATGCGGCCTCGTTTTCAGAGCACCTAGTAATAGAACCTTTGATTCATTGCAAATTCTTAATTTCCCCTTGGGGGTAAATAAAGTATTATCTATCTATGGGAAAGGCGCTATATAAATAAAATATATTATTATTATCTGTCTGTCTACTTATCTCTCCTAGCCTAACTTAACCAACCAACCAAACCCTGTTTTAGAATGTACAGTATATACATGAGTATGCACAAGCTTGTCGGGAATGTGACTTATGGTTGAAAAATGATGTGACTAATAAGGAAAGTATTGGTTAAAAAGAATACAGTGATCCCTCCTTGATTGCGGGGGTTGCGTTCCAGAACCCCCTGCGAAAGGTGAAAATCCGCAAAGTAAAAACCATATGTTTATATGGTTATTTTTATATTGTCATGCTTGGGTCACAGATTTGCACAGAAACACAGGAGGTTGTAGAGACAGGAACTTTATTCAAACACTGCAAACAAACATTTGTCTCTTTTTCAAAAATTTAAACATGCTCCATGACAAGACAGAGATGACAGTTCCGTCTCACAATTAAAAGAATGCAAACATATCTTCCTCTTCAAAGGAGTGTGCATCAGGAGCAGAGAATGTCAGGGAGAGAGAGAAAGAGAAAAGCAAACAATCAAAAAATCAATAGGTGCTGTTCGGGCTTTTAAGTATGCGAAGCACCGCGCGGGAAGTATATTGCGCAAGTAAGCCCAGCAAGGAAGGGAGCAATGTGAAGGTAGTCTTTCAGCGTTTTTTGAGGAGCATCCGTATCCTCTAGGGGTGCGAACAGCCCCCCGCTCACAATATATTTGAGGAGTTTCATTTAATACGTAATACGTGCTCTGATTGGGTAGCTTCTCAGCCATCCGCCAATAGCGTCCCTTGTATGAAATCAACTGGGCAAACCAACTGAGGAAGCATGTACCAGAAAATAAAAGACCTATTGTCTGCAGAAATCCGCGAACCAGCGAAAAATCAGTGATATATATTTAGATATGCTTACATATAAAATCCGCAATAGAGTGAAGCCGCGAA
Organism: Erpetoichthys calabaricus; assembly: GCF_900747795.2. Classification (NCBI taxonomy): domain Eukaryota; kingdom Metazoa; phylum Chordata; class Cladistia; order Polypteriformes; family Polypteridae; genus Erpetoichthys; species Erpetoichthys calabaricus. Next base: position 27,788,302 of record NC_041402.2, read on the forward strand.
AGTCGAAGTGCAATATAGCGAGGGATTACTGTATTTCACATTTTGTATAAACAAGTAGACCATAAAATATAAAAATAAAAAATATAAAGGGCAAATAATCCACGATTTAGACAATAAATAAAGATAAACTACCCACTTTGGCAATATTAACCTCATATTCTAATCAGAGTGTACAGTGTTGACATGCTGGAATGTTTTGGAGGTGTATATTGCATTTATCGAAATATCACAGTCATCTTTGCTTTCAATTAAATATTTTCAAAAGAAAGTTACGTTCTCTCATTTTAAGTAGGCTATTTCCAGCTACCTGGATTTGAAACCCATTCACTGTCTGTTTGGAACTTGTGTGTTCTGCCCAGGTATGTTTTTTGTCCAGTTATTCAAGGTGTTCTCCCACATCAGGTCATTTATTGCTTCTGAGTTTTCCCCACATGGGAGTAACAGCAGGCAGTGTGTTGTAAAAGTTAAAGCTTTGGACTTCAAACCCTGAGGTTGTGGGTTCAAATCAATCTACTGACACTCTGTGACCATGAGCAAACCACTTCACTGGCCAGTGCTCCAACTGGAACTATAAAAGAAATGGAGCCAATTTTATCTTAAATGTTGAAAGTTGCCTTGGATAAAGACATCAGCCAAATAAGTAAATGCAAGTATGTGTGAATGGACCTTGTGTTGGACTGAGCAGTGTATGTGCCCAGTGCTTCTGGAATAAGCTCCAACTCGCCTTCACCCTGAATTGGATTAAGTGGTTGTGAGGATGTAATGTTATGTATGTGCACCTGTATGTACCAATATTCAGTGTATTATAAAATGTTGAATGTGCAAATTTCCTTTGAAAGTAATTGTTTGTTTTCTTTTTCTGTGAAGCAACAATCCGGGGGGCGACAACAAAGGATTTGTATGTGGAATTTCATTTGGACCTGGAAGACTAGATTGTTGCTTTTTGCATCACTTGAATACTTTCATCACAAAATGCAGTACAGAATATCCTCCTCCATTTGCAACAGACATGGAAGCAGGGAATAAGCTACACATCTTAAAGAGGACTGCGTTCAAGGGAATTTCATACATACGTTTTGTAAAAGACTCTTGTTGGTGGTGGTTTGGTGTAGTTATATTTATTCTAACATTTAATTTAAATTTAATTAACATTTAATTACTTTGAACAGCAAGGAAAATCTGTATTCTGAGGTTTTCAATTTGAGAAAAGCCATACCTGTAGAAAGGGATGTCATTTATCAAAAAATGTTGATAATCCTTAAGTGTTATAATGACTATCGGAAGTACAAGATTTTGTTGAAGTTATGTGAGCAAAGGTGAATTTTTTAATTTAAAATCAAATTTTTGTTTTGTATTAATAAGCAACCTCAGGTTTAGTATACAAGTACTTATTTTGCTAGTTATTTCATCTATAAAAATAGCTTTTTATTGATCCTATTCTTGTTTCATATTTCTGTTTTTCTCAAATTTCTACATTTTGTTTTTTATTTGTTCCACTGAAATACTTAATCAAAACTAAGTGTCTCTTGCTGCCTTGACTTTCTGTGAATAATTGTTCATTTTATCTGAAGTGTATTTTTATGGCATGACATTTGATAAGCAAGTGGGTAACATCCACACTGCCAACTGTAAGAAGTCAAATTCCAATTGCAGGTATCAGGTCAAAATACAGATTTATTCTACAGATATGCAAAGCTGTATCTTCCATTTCTGCATTGTTTCAAATATGAAGGTGAAAGAAAGTAAGAGATTAATTTAAAGAAATGCAAATGCTAATTTATATTCTACTGTAATCACTCCGTCAGAAATACACATCTTTGACCTCTTCCACCAAACATTCCCATGCCCTTGCTTTGCATCCTATTCACTACACATGACATGCATCTTATCTTCTTACTGCCAGAGTCCCAGCTTCACCTTGTTTTTCCTCCCTCTCTCCCAATATTTCCAGTAGGAATCCTTTAACAAGACGAATACTACTGCTCACTATCTCTTCTTCCTGCTATCACCCCTAGAATCATTATACAATACAAAAACAATTTATTTTTTATATAGCCCAAAATCACACAAGAAGTGCCACAATGGGCTTTAACAGGCCCTGCCTCTTGACAGCCCTCCAGCCTTGACTCTCTAAGAAGACAAGAAAAAACTCCCAAAAAAACCCTTGTAGGGAAAAGATGGAAAAAATATTGGGAAAGGCAGTTCGAAGAGAGACCCCTTTCCAGGTAAGTTGGGCGTGCAGTGGGTGTCAAAAAGAATTAATATAAATGTAGCTTAACATACCTGTAGTGTGACTAATGTTTCCTTAATTCTTGTCATAAGTGAGGGAATTGTGAGATACAAAGGGCAGTTATGTGCCATACTTTGTAATGTTTATGTTAAAAGTGTCTGATTTTTTTTTTTTTTTTTTAGGCCGGATTACCTTTCTGACTGCAAAATCCTTTAATCCCCTTTTGCAACATGCAGAGTAATGGTGACTCTATTAAAACCTCAGGTCAAAGAGGGTGAGCTATATTTTCTAACAAGTGGAAACTGCAAAGAGCATGAAAGATGTTGAGCAGAGAATAACAGGGTATTGGTCAGCTAGGAATGGCATCTCTAAAGTACCACTGGTTGTGTGTATTTTTCATTCAAGAAAAAGACGGAGCATCTAGGAGGTAGTAGTAGTGGAAGTACACAGCTAAGTGCCAGGGTGACTTGGCCATCTCAATACACAGAAAGTGAGACTCTACTGCAAGCTTCCCCAATTACATCCTGGTAGTCCATTGTGCCTAAAAGTTTTTGCCTTCTCTAAATTATGAATTAGAACACATTTATCTACTACTACTATTGAAGCAGCGTGGCTTTTTGGGCTTAGTTTTAGTTAACTTATTTGTTATGATTCCGAACTCTTAATTGCTTGTTTTAGTTTTAAACAGCTGTATTTGGGTTTTAATTATTTCCTGTTTTCTTAACCAACCGTCAGTTAATAATAAAGTGCTAATGACAAAGGAACCACCAGCTATCCAGCTACCGGGCTTCCGTTTAAAACTGTACATGTATCATGAAGTATCAGTGTTAATACAATGTTTAGAAGTAAATAAGGGAGAAGGCAAGGGCCAAGAGGGACAAATCTGTTCCAGACCACAAAACACAGAAAATGTTCTCGGTTAATGAAAAAATCTACAATGTGATAAAGCTTTGTCTTGGAGGAATGACAGCAGTAAGAAGCCCCATAACTAAACACCATGTTTCATTGTCTGTTAGGCCTGGTCTCTAATTACAAAACTGCTTGAAATGAAAACCTTCAGGCACTGCAGCCCTCCAGGACTGTAACTGAGGACCCCAGCTCTAGAAAGGATAGTATCACACTATTAGACCACCAGGCTGTGGTGGGATATTGAGGACTGTGGCATGCAAGAGACCAGGCAATGTGGAGGATGCCTGAGAAACAAGACCCTATCAGGGGTGCAGAAACACTGGGAGTCACTAGAAGAAGCTTTGTGTTGATGTCCCTGTCATGAACCCGATAGCTCCTTTAACGAGAGACGGGCAGATCCCTCAAAGTGCTGGGGTGCCAGTGGAGTACACTGTACAGTAGACAGGGTTTCCAGTGCAAATAGTAGTCACAAATATGCAAATAAAAAATACAAACGGATCATCAATCCTATTGCTGCAGATGGTTCAGCTATACAGAGTTTCACATTTCTTCTCCAGAAGAACTATCCTGTGAGAAAACGGTCCAAAATGAATGCTGACTACTGATCATCCTGTTCTATAAATAAGGGGAAGGACTTGAAGGGATGTCACTCTCTGCTGGGATTTTCTTCCTCCATTCCGCTTTTTCTGTCACATCTGAAGTTGTTTAAGGCTTTAAAGTTGATGCAAACAATTCCTTCAGGTGTTCCAACTTCTGTTGATTACTTACCAAACTTCTGCCTGTATACAAGCAGTGTTGGAAAAAACTGTGTTGCTACACCCTCAGAAGGATTATTTAAAAATATCGCACTGTATATTACTATCTTAATGGTAAGAAAAGATGAAGCTAAAAAAGGAGGACAGACAGATTCATTATAACCCTTAAACTTCTTGGCATTTATCCCCAAACTTCTCTTGGGCTTGAAATTCTATATAAATACAGTCAACCCTGAGTGTCTCTCAGAATAAGTTACTAAAATCCAATGCACAGTGTTAAGCCCTAATAACACTCAACACAGTATTATGCTGTCATCTACTGGATAAAATAATATCATACTGCAAAAAATATTAAATATTTGTATATGTTTTGCCACTCGATGGTGACTCTTCAATATTCATAAGTCGGGTGGAGCCTTCAACCAAAACACACAATGGCGTGTAAACGAGAAGCTGTATAGCCAGTTTTAGAATAAACTGAAACTGAACCATTAGTTAAATCTAGCAATAGCGAGGATAATGTGCATTGGTCATCAGACCTTGACATGGATAATGAAACTGATTAATATGGCACCGTACGACCAAAGCACAGAAATACGCCTGGTGAATTTGGTTCAAACGTGGTGCAAATAGGTGCATGGCAAAAAGTCAAAATGATTGAAATCAGGTAGAAAGACATTAGCCCCCTAGGCACTGTTCACAATGCACCAACTGTCAAGGCTCTTGTCAGGGAAATTTAGCTGTCACTAAGCCTTGTGCTGTGGCAGGTCTACAGTAACACAAGGTGTATGTAGATTGTGCGGTTCAGGCATTGACTTTCTACTCTCTCACGCACAACCGTGAAAAAAAAAATTCCAACGTGAGTGTCAGTAGGCCTTGCGCCCTAGGATGCTGATCATCCTGATCGTAATATAGGTGATTACGATAGCAAATAATGAGAAAAATTAATAATTAATTGGAGAGTTGCGGTATTTGAGGGTCCTCTAGAGTGGCTCTTTCTCTTGCATGATTTGGCTCCAAAACTAATGAGCACATCGTCATCTCATAACAGGCTTAAGTGTCGAGTTTGGTATTTTTCCGTCCAGCCATTTTAGCTCTAGACCATCCTCGAGAAACTGTGACACACAGACACACAACGATCATCAAGATATCTAATGTTTTCGATATCAGGGGACCCTAAAACGTTGAGATCCGTCAAAAACCGGAGATCAATATTTTTGACTGGTCTAAAGCTTTCGCTCCTCTCCCATAGACGATAGGTTACATTGGTCTACAAAATATTTTTTGTTTGCTTCTGGGAACTTCAGAGCAGCTCTTTGTTAAGTTTTGTTACACTGATTTCACATATGAAATTGGATTTAAGCTAGCAAGTCAGGTTTTTGAAATACACATCATTGACGTTTTGACACTTTTGAATATCAATATAATATATCAACACAATATCTGGAGTTTGGACTCTGTCCCACCAAAATTGTTTTGATGTGTTTATTCTGAAAACAAACCAGAAGACGATACCAGAGACACGTTAAAGTATGTTTGTGTCAATTTACCTCAATATAAAAGTGAGGTCAGTGTGCCCAAACATGTTGGAGGCCCTCGCTTTTGCGCTTGTACTGTACATCTGTCTCTCTTTGCAAGAACCAACAGTAGTCACCCATAATGGTTGGAGTGAATTTTCCCTGATATCAGTTTTCCATCCCCTTTATATCTTGATGAAATCTTTCTCTGTGCTCATCTCTGACATTGCTTAGATTTGGTGGAAAAAAGTCGAGATGAGAATGTAAAAAATGCGTCTTCAGTGACATTCTGGCTCCCGTACGCTAATATACTTTCAGCATATTCTCCACAAGCTCAGCATAATTCTCTGCACTGTGACTGTCAAGAAAGTTCTGGACAACCCGCACGAATGAGGGTGCTGATTCAGTGGGCTTCAGTTTCCTTTTGAACTCATCGTCAAGCATCAGTTCCCAGATTTCAGGGCCAACAAAAACACCTTCCTTAATTTTGGTTTCTCTTTTCTTGAGACCAAACTTATGTCTTAAATGCTGAAACGCATCGCCTTTACTGTCCAGTCAACCTAGTTGGCCAAGACCTGGAACATCATAACTAAAAAAATGGGACGTGCTGGACGAAAATGGTTTTCAGATTTGGAGTCAGCAAGTGAAATTTGTTAAAAGTAAAGGTGAAAGAATCCCAGTAGCAAAATGCTTGTTAATAATAATTCATTACAATTTATATAGCGCTTTTCTCAGTACTCAAAGCGCTATCCACACAGGGAGGAACCAGAAGCAAACCCACAATCTTCCACAGTCTCCTTACTGCAAAGCAGCAGCACTACCACTGCACCACCTGTGAGGACAACCAGTGTTATGGTGGGGAAGAACACAAAGCAATAAAACTGCACAAAGAAACACGCTTCTGCAGTGCCACTTGCAGCGTCAAGAGTGTGCATTAGTAACTATTTCAGAAACATGTCACACAAAGGTTGTGTACTACATCTGCATCAGCACAGCAGTAGACACTAAACATACTTTTCTTGCTGTATTTATGGTGACATTTTGATATCTACATGTTTTTGTTATACATACTAACATTTTTTTTTTATTGTTGAAGAAAATGCTACTTTTTTGGTTGGTTTTTCTTGGGGTAAACATCATGCTAAGGATGTTGTTGCAAAGAAAGCCAAGGTGCAAGGGAGTATGGTTTCCTATCCCATCAAAAGGAGCTTGGAACCTGGAGGACATTCTGACAGGAACAGGTCTGGTAGACCCAAAGTCACAAGTTTGTGAGAGTGAAGAACTTGTATGATCTGCGTCACCCAGGACAACATCTTAACAGTAGTCAAAGTAAGCAAGTGTCACTTTCAGTGGTGAAGAGACTTCATCCTGCAGGTTTGACAGGTCAAGTGACTGTGAGAAGAAGGTGGCCATTTCTGAAATTGCAAAAAATAAAGGATGTGCCTGGTCCAGGAACAATGTCCTCTGAAATTAAAACATAGAACAAAATGAACAATTGGAGATAGGAATTCTGGGCAGCTCTTAAACTATGAATGTGTATGTAGGTGCACTGCCTATAAAAGCTGTTCACCCATTTGGATGTTATCACATTTTTTTGAATCACAGTCGATTTAAATTGCCTTTTTTTACACTAATCAATAAAGAATGCAGGTCACTGTAAACTGGTCTAAATTAATTATGAATATAAAACACAAAATGATTGATTGCACAAGTATTTGCCGCCTTTAATAAGACATCCCTAAATTCTCACTGGTGCAATCAATTGGTTTTGAAAGTCACAGTAATAATTCAATGGTGGTCACCATTCTGGGGCTTCTATTAAATGTACTGTAGATTAAATGCTCCTGTATGTAGAAGGGCCACCTTGTGATGAGTCAGTATGATGGACTAACCTACACCATGAAGACAAAAGAACACATCAGGCACTTCAATGAAAAGGTGATTGAAAAACAGAAGTCAGGATAGGACAAGAAAATATCGAAGTCCCTGAATATCCTTTGGGTTCCAGGGGTAGGGCACTGCTACAAATCTGCCTAGAGTAGACTGTCCACAAAAAACGAGTGGTCATGCAAGAAGACAAGTGAGTAAGGCCACCAAGATAATTCTGAAGGAGTTACAAGCAGGTTGAAGAGACTGTGCAGATAACAACTTTTTGACCGTTTGTTTCATCAGTTACAGCTTTATTGGAGAAGAGAAAACCACTTTAAAAAAAACACAACATCTTGGCAGAAGGCACGTGGGAGACATTAAAGTCAGCTGGAAGATGGTTCTATAGTCTTAATGAAACCACAACTGAGCTTTTTGGCCACCACACTGAATGCCAAACACGGCACATCAGGTTGTGAGGATGCTTCTCTGCAGCAGGCTCTGGAAGGTTTCATGAATGCCACAAAAACGGGGAAATTCCTGGAGGAAAAACTGATGCAGCCTACGAGAAACTTGCACCTTGGTGATCATGGTGACATAGTTGGAAAGATAAGGGCAGATTTAACACAAATAGAAAGGAAAATATTAGTTAAGGAACCTTCAAATCTCGACTTGATGTTGTTTTGGGCAATCTAGTTCAATAAAATGGACAATCTTGTTGGGCTGAATGGTCTCATCGTGGCAAAATGTTTCTCATATTTTATAAAATGTCTATGTTTGAGTGGGTCCTGTGATGGACTGGCACCTTGCCCAGAGCTACTTTCTGTATTGCGCCAGATGCTGCCAGGCCTGCCATAAGGAGGTTTGAGAATGTTGTTACTAGAATTATCTCTGGAAAAATTAAGTAGTAGTAAAATAAAAAAAATTTTGTTCATGATGAATATATGAGTGTCTCTAGAATTTAATTTTCAATTTGACCTTATTTATATCTATATTGATCACTGCCAAAGGCAGAGTGAATGCTTATTATTGTGCACCTCAGAGGAATCTAAATGATTTGTCTGTGAAACTGGAGTAAAACATAAGCAAGTATGCTCTTAAAAATAACAGCAGTTCTAAAATGGCAATTTACTGGGTTGTGTGGTTCCTCGTAGAGCTATGGCTTGACAAAGAACCATTCCATCCTGAGAAGAGTGCTTTGCTTTTGAATTTGTTCTTTGGGCTTTAAAAACGTTACTAAAATTTGGACAAAACATAACATAATCAAGAACACCCGAATTTTGGGTGTGTGTTATTGTATGCAGCAAAAATCCGTTTAAAATCATGAATCCATTGATATTTCACAAATCTCCTATATCACCTGTTCACGGCTGTTTGTTGAAACTGTTACAGATCTAAATAAATCGAGGTTCTTTTTTGGGGCCCAAAACAGCTCCCCTATAAGATCGTTCTGAACCACGATGGCAGTTTTATTTTTAAAAACGTATAGTCAACGTAAAATATTAGGCAATGATTTTAAGTTAAAGCTTAACCATAATGCGTGTAATACAATCAGTGACATAAATCCTCGCATCGCCATCGATACGCTCGGTTTCTTTTTCAGTTCTCAATGGATTCGCATGTTAACTGGTCGTCTTTAAAAATAAATGATTTCTCGGTACTGATCCTGGCTGTCCTCCAGCCGCTGTGCGTGCAGTCATTGTGAAATGCGGCTCGCCGTCAGCAGCACAACGCTCCGCCAATGGTCGACCGCGTGTCAGATCCTCATCCTGGCAATTCTACGTGTTGTGTGCGCAGTCGGGCTGTTTCAACACGAGTGTGTCAGCCCCGCAGATGCTCAAGCAGACCCCGCCTCCTAGTCGTAGATCATTTGCCCGCTCCCCTGTCAGTCATATAAGCCAAATATGCCGGTTTATGCGGCTGAGGGGCAGGCTCTACAGCACTAGTAGAAAGGTCATAAGAGATCTTTCTAATATATCCGCGAATTTCTGTCACAATGGAAACAACGCAAAGATCATGACTTACATGGTGTCAGCATGGGGACAAAGTCGACCTGACGCGTAACACTGCAGCAGTCTTAGCTGCGTCTGTAAATCAGGATCTTGGAAAATGATCGCCTGGGACATATAGAGAAGGTTGAAGGGGTGTGAAGGGGCTCCGGTCAACAAGAAAAAAAAAAAAAGCAGAAATCAGGTTTCGAATTTATTTAAGAAAACAAGCAAGGGTGAGTATAGCGCGGTCACACGAGTCTGCATTGTGAAAGCCGGCTTCCGGGTGCTTCATGGCGGTGTACCAATAATCTGTACTATTGATAGCGTTTGCTTTCCCGGGCTGACTGTCCTTCGGCAACCTTGGCTTCTATAGATGGCAAAAGAGCAAACTACACCCAGGATCATTCAGCTATTTGAGATATGTGGATGGCGAACATGTTTCCAGATTTAAGCGTTGTTGAAATAATGATGCGCATATTCACCTGAGCAGCAGGGACAGGGCTGCCTGCGTCAGTACACATGGATACATGACACGCTGTGCTAGGAGAAGTAGTTCGATATATAAGGGGGATCCAAGGCGCTGAAAAGCAGAGGAAATACTAAATAATGCGTATCTGATGCGGAGACTCTGTGCCTAATAGCCGAGAGACCCGCAGTGGTTAAAAGGGGACTGGCCGGTCTGCCTATTAGAACAAAGCCCAAGTGCTCTGCGATAAATTACATTTTATTTAACATTTTCTAGCTAGCATACAATCACAATACATTTTTCCGTTTTCATAACTCTCTCTTCTCTCCATCTTTTCCTTGTCGTTTATGATCAGAATATCCTGGTCAAATCGCAGCCACTGCAGTTTTGCGTCACGGCATGGTTTCCACAACATACGTTTCGCCACAGACAACCACCACGTACCGTACATTCCGGATCGACAAAAGAACGGGTTTATCGAGTGGCTCCGCCCCAAACTAAGCCAAAAAAGTAGAAGCAGCAACCAGGTGCGTGTCCTAGAAGGAGTGCCTAGAAGTGACAGAGCGAACGATGACGGACTGACTGAACACCGTCGGCGCTAGGACCTGGCTAGCACTTTTTTTTTCCGGCTCACCCAGGGCCGCTCGCTAGCCGAGGAAGCGCGCATGCTGCAAAGGCGCATTTGCCGTCTGGTCCTGACAGATGCTTTACGGATCAGACGAGAATGGATTCAGGTATCCGTGTAAATAGTCTTGCATTTGTTCATGCTTATTGTCAAAGGAATCGATAGTCTTGACATTTTTATAGATATTATGCATGTTACATCTTTCGGTGGGATTTCAAACCGCATTATTTAGTTGAGACAAATGTCTTTACTTAAGACAAATGCACGTCCTTTTTTCCTGAGTGGGCGCCAACGTTTGACTTGAGCGGAATTTTGCACCAGTAATTACTGTAACTTATTCAGCATAAAACAGGATTTTCGGCTTGTCGTCGTTTGTACAATTCAGTTCAGCAGCCCCAGGAAGTTCTAGGCCTTTTGTAGAAATCGCCTTCGGCTACTTTACACAAATTCTGTTCCCTAGACAGACCTATTTTATAAACCACCTTAACCGCATGGCCCACCTGTGCCTGTAAAACGTTCGTTCCGGTTTACGCATGCCCACATAGCCCATAGCAAAGGCCACATTCTGACGAAAGATTACTGGTACCCTCCTCGCTGTCATCCTTAAAGACGGCCAGGGCGCGAAATCGTACGGAACACCTCATCGTAACCCGCGCACATGCAGGCAAATTAGACAGAAGAACCGGAGCGAGCTGTTGCCTCTAACGCCCAAGACGAGATATGCTAACTTACAAGTCGCTTGTTTTTATTCACCCCACGTGTGGCTGTCCCCTGATAATCAGGGTCGGGATTCCCCGCCCCCACCCCCTTTGTATTTAGGTGTGTTGGGCGATTTCGCTTTGCAGCCTCCTCAGCTTTCAGAAATCAAAGCACTCGTGTCCTTGAGAGGATTTGTAAAAAGGACTAGTTAAAAAAAAAAAAAAACCTGATGACCATATACAGGTTTAAGTGACGTAAGCAACATATACATCATCACAGTGTTGCATGCAGGCATTGTGAGAACATGCAATCTCCACACAGGAAGCATCAGGGATATGAAACCCCAGTCTTCTTCTTGTAAGGCAGCCGCGCTACCACAGCACCACTCACAATATTTTATGTAATTAAGGTTAAAATTGTGTGATATATTCAGAGGTCATAGTTGAACTACATATCCATTACCCCATGCTGCATAATTGTACCTACATTCTCAAAACTGCTTGATTCAGGTAAGGGGCTCTGGGTGCTGCAGCCTATCCGAGCAGCACTGGGAGTAAATCAGGAAACAACCTTGTACTGCATGAAAGTATATTATATCCAGTCCAGTTTAGAGTTGCTAATTAACCTAACCTGCACATCTGTAGGGATGTGGGAAGAAAACACAAGTACCTGGAAAAAAGAAAAACAAAAACTCTGAGACATTAATAAATGATGCAATCTCGACATGACCATTCAAACCTTGGATGCAGGATCTTTGAGGCAGCATCTGACACCTCTGTGGCACTTGATAATAATTGTATTTTGTGTAATTTAGCATCCCTGCATAAGAACACAAGAAAGAGAGAGGAAGCAATTCAGTCCATCATGCTCATTTGTTTAGCTAATAGGAAAGCTGTCCCAATAGCTCATCCAGATTCTTCTTAAAGGTTGTCAGGGATTCTGCATCAACTCCATGTCTTGGTAGTTTTTCCCACAATTCATTTTCTTAACTTCCACTGATGTCCTCAAGTACGTTATTAAGTTGAGAGAATTCTGCTGGGCCTATTTTATCGATGCCTTTGAGGATTTTGAAGACCTGGATTAGGCCCCCATGGACACTCCTCTGCTCGAGAGTAAACAGGTTTCGTTTTCTGATTCTGTCACAGTGGGGCATGTCCTTAAATTCCAGGGAAGCACCTGATTGCTCTCCTCTATATATCTTTAAGTGCTGCTATGTCTTTCTTGTAGCATCGTAACCCAAACTGCTCACAGTACTTCAGCTGTTTAGATGAAGAAAATGTTGTGCCATCATTAACCCCTAATTCCTTTTCAGAGGTGTCTCCCATCTTGTATTTATAACTGATGTTCCTTTTGCCCCCATGCAGCACTTTGTGACATAGAAACTGCATTTTGTAGGTATTCAACGAGTTCTGAAGCTTGCACTTCAGAGAGTAGGGTGTAGTGACAGGTACTGGATTTTAACCACAAGGCCGAAAACATATAAAGGCAAAGGGAAGACACCTAAGGGGTAGAAAAACCCACACAGACTCTGTATGAACTAATAAAATGTCCAGAAAATCCCAAAATATATAAACTGAATGTCTTGCTAATGACAAGGCCTGATCCTGCTCTCTGTCTTCAGCCCCCAGAATTCCCTTTGCTGATGTTGTTTTGCCCCAATGAACCTTAGAAAGGAACTTCTTGTAACAGGTTTTTGTATGCATAAGTCCATTCAGTCTCAGTTCAGTTTTTTCATTTTTGCCTCACTTGTGTGTTAATATTCTGAGTTATAGTTTCTTGCTTTCCCGTAAAGGATAAATTCAGTATTTTTCAAGTTGAAATGATTTCTTCACAAACATGGTATATATGCATTTGCCATGTGAAGTTGGGTTGTAAAGATAATCATTTTTAAATCTGAAATTTGAAAAGATGCTGTATCTTGCCAGTGCTGCCATTTTACAATGGACAAAATGACATAAATAAGCTATTTTACAATGTGTGTATGTAATCTAAAAAATCTGATCAATGCTTGATAACTTTCTTGGCTTGACAAATGAACACATTAGGTACGTTTTTAGACTTTTATCTTCCTGTGCCACTCCATGCCCCATAGTCTCCATTATAAAATGCCACATTATAGGAAATGCTTGATTTTAGAACACAATTTCACGTGGGACATGCATACTGTATATAGCATGTTTGTGAAGAAATAACTTTGACTTGAAAAATGCTAAACGTATCCTTTAACTTACAATCGTTTAATAATGAGGCGAGTGATGTAGTGACTTGGTCCCAGGATTGAATCCTGGAGCTAGTCTTTCATTTTAGTTTGCACATTTTCCCTTTGGTCACATTGGCATTCTAGTTTTTCACTCACATGTCAATAAAGTTCATGTTTAGTTAACTGGCAACCCTGAATCACCCTACTATGGACTAGCACCCTCTCCAGTGATGGTTTCTGCCTTTTGCCCAGTGCTGCAGGCATAGGTACAGACTCCTCATAATCCAGAGCAGGGTAAGCAGGTTAAAAAATTAATGGATAGACTTTGTCTCTGTGTTTTACTATAATGCAGCTCTTTTAAAAAAAATATTGGCGGCTTCTGTACATAGCAGGTGCTACAAATACAAATTTGGGTGGAGTGGTGGCTCTGAGGCTAAAGATCTACGCTGGTATCCTGAAGGTTGCTGGTTCGAATCCCTGTCACTGCCAAAAGAGATCCTACTCTGCTGGGTCCTTGAGCAAGGCTCTTAACCTTCAGTTGCTCCAGGGGTGCTGTACAATGGCTGACCCTGCGCTCTGACCCAAGGGGTATGTAAAAACTAACAAATTCCTAATACAAGAAATTGTATAAGGCAAAATAAAGAACAAAAAAAAATACAGAGTTTGAATGGAAAGTGGAGTATGCATGGCTTAGAGTCATTTTTAATGTCTGACTCTGTGAAGAACCACCATATACTGCGAGGGCAGTACCACCTCTAATCTGTATACACTATGATAAAAAGCCTACATTTATGATATTGGTGATAAAGTGTTTATTCAGTGTGGACTTCATCAGCATTAAAAGTAAGAGAATTAAACAAGCAGTGCACTATATGCGTTATGGGGCATTGTATTACCATGATTCTGATTATGCCAATGAAAACATCTGTAAATTGATGACGTTTGTAGGCTATAATATATTGTAATCTCTGAATATTCACTGAAAAGTACAATTTCAGAAATTGTAAAATCTTTGAAAAGTAAAATTCCACAGGTAGCTCCAAAGGATTTTGTGAATTGTAAGTAATTTTAATTAGAAGCGTAAAAAAAAGGTTAAGACTTTCATCGATACGTATGTCAGTTTTGTGTCTGTTTTTACAAAATTTCTAAAATAACTGAGCAGTCAACTCCATTGTTTGGCTATCTCTGCTTCAGCAGATAGCTTACACACATAATGTATTTACAATCGCTTACTTAAGAAAATTGTGATGAAAATCATTAGGTTGCATTATATAATTATTGCTAACATTTTGAACTGTATTGTGTGTGTGTGTGTGTGTGCTTATGTGTATATATACAGTGTCCTCCATAACGTTTGGGAGAAAGATCCATTTTTCCTCGATTTACCTTTTTGCTCCACTGTTTAAAATTTCAATTCAAATTAAGATGTGATTAAAGTGCAAGTTGCAGACTCATTTAGGGGTATTTGCATAAATTGTGGTCACATCATGTAGAAATTACAACACATTTTATACATGTTTCATCAATTTTTAGGGTATGCAACATCCACAAAGTCACTGAGGTTTAGTTTTTCTTACGGCATACTGCATAGGCAGACTGATTAAGAAAGTGACATGGTAGAAAGAAAAAGAAGAGCAGCGACAGACATCTGCTAAGTGTAAAGCAAATTACAGAAAACAATTATGTTGATAGGAAAAAGATCAATGACAATTCTGGCATTTGCTGGCCTATCAAGCATATGCAGTGCAGAAACCTACTCGTGCTCAAGCACTACTGGGGCTGGAAATTTGATCTTGAGAGTACCGGAGGCCCATGTGTTTTTTAGTTTCATAAAATAAACAAAAACAATGAATTGAAATGGAATGCAGACATCTTAAATTATAACCGTGAACCCATCTCCTCCTTTTAGGGGCACTGGACCCAAAATGGTTTCCATATACGTATTTCACACTATACCTTGTCAATTTAAAAAGTTTTTTTTTTTTTTTTTTTTTTTTTTAAGAAGATCATGCTGTGCATAGCAGTGCAACCATTTACAACTGCCTGACAAAGTATTCAGGCTCCCACGAGCTAAAGCCTGTCTTGGAAGAATTAGTTGCAAGGTAGAAACCAACCTGGGCACCTAGATGGAAAAATGTGAGCAGCACCATTAACCTTCTTGGCATTAACTCCAAGTATGATGCAGGCTCAGAATTCTTTTTTTAAACCCAAGTCAGACTTGGTGTGACATGTAAAGATCTGCTTTACAGTGTTAAGCCGAAGTAACTCTCGGGACAGAGCAAAGTGAGACACAAAAATAACCGGACTGGGCTTGGGGCTTTCCTGGTAAACCGTCTGGATGTTGGCCGAACGTGAATCATAGAACTATATCCCCTCCTACATGCCCTCTTAAACTTCCAACCGGCTTGGTATATCCAGTGAATAGCCCAGTCAGTATTTGAACAATAATTGCTACACGATTGTTGGGTGAAAAAATCGAACAGTGAATCAACATCAAATTTCTTGTGAAATTGAAGAAAATGGCCACATAAATGTATGAAATGATAAAAACAGTGTATGGCGATAACAGTTTGTCTCGCACAAAAGTTTTTGAGTGGCACAACGTTTCAAGGAAGGACAAGAAAATGTGGAAGACGTTCAACACCCATGGTCGGGGGCTGATGCTTCACCAAGACAGCGCTCCAGTGCACAATGCTTTTTCACCCAATTTGTTCCCGAAAGTCAAAAGTGACCTGAAGGGAACACATTTTTCCTCACTGGATGAAGTGAAGACAGAAACGGCAAGCCTGTTGAAGAGCCTCAAGCAAGAAGACTTCCAGCACTGTTTCAATCGATGGAAGATCCATGTGGAGCGGTGCAGAGATTGGGAGGGGGAGTATACAGAAGGTGACAATGTTTAGAATGCTGTAATTCATCAATAAATATGGTAAAAAAATAATCTGGTTATTTTTGTGTCTCACCTCGTATTCTGTTGCCATCTAGTGGATGAAATAATATCATGCTTTAAAAAAACATGAATATTTCTATATGTTCTACCACTTTATGGTAACTCTAATGTAACTCCTCAATATTCATAAGTAGGGTGGAGCCTTCAACCAAAAACACAATGAAAAGCCGTAAAGCCAGTTTTAGAGCAAACTGAAACTGAACCCTTGTTTAAACCGAGTGATAGTAATGACAATGGGAATTGGTCATCAGGTGTTGACACAGACCGTGAAACTAACACCTGTTTGGTAGATTCCGACCAGCCAAGTTTCAGTGAAGTTCATCTTTGGTGTTGGCTTCATACTATTGCTGACAATCCTACACTTCCTTGTTGTCCATTTACAGGCAACCCCAGTCTAAAGATTTCTGTTAATCATAGTTACCTGGATTACTTATGATTTATCGATGATGGTCTGGTGGATTATACAGCTGTTGAAATGAACTACTCTGCTGATCAGTGTTTGAAATGACACAGTAAACTATTTTCTTGTCTCAGTTGCTGGCAGGCTATTGCTGTAGGTGATGTGGGTGTTTTTTTTTTTTAGATCTCCAGAAACTGCAGGGCATAGTGGGAAAACCAGGAAAAGATGGTAATGGGCCACAAACCAGTTGTTGCAGATGGCCATTTTTTGGCAAATTTATGAGTGAGTGTCATTTTTCACTCATTATGAAATACCTCCATTGCACTAATAATGATGACAATGATAATGTCAATCACCCAGCACCAAAACTGTACAAACTGTGGGATGTATGTTTCCAAGTATGACATAGGTATTGTTGAAAGTCTCATGGGTTATGGGCAAGATATGGTATTAAGTTCGACATGTTGTGTGAAGCAAGTTCTGGTTACATCCAGGATATTGCAAAAAAATCCTTCAACATCTGCTCCAGTACTGCCAATGTTTGCTGGTGACTGTTTCAAAACCTATTGCACAAAGCACATATACTAGATCTATATCAGTACAACAGTGGACGCTAGACATGATGTTTTGGTATTAATATGTTTAAGTTACATTTAATAACATATTTTGTTGTTGGAAAAAAATTCAGCACTTTTGTCTCGCTTTTTCCGGGGGTATATATACAACACTAAGGAGGCCACCGTTATCCCACTGAACAACTAGCAAGAGACCTCCTGGCTCTGTTTTCAGTGCTGTTGCTGAGCTGCCTGCTGGGCCTATTTATCAGAAAATGTATACAAACTGCATTGACTCCGCAGAGGAACAGAATAATGCTGCTGTGACCCCAATCTGGCCTCCCCTACTGGCTCATATTGCAAGACTGCACTGGGGATTGAATGGAAGGAAAGTAACTCAATACTGCATGCTGCTCTGTGAGAAGGGTGCGCATTTAACTGAGGACTTGAGTCATTTTGAAGTGAATAGATATACACAGAAAATCGAATGGGAAACAAAATCTATAAGGATTACAAAAATAAATCACGAAAAAAGCCAGTTTGAGATGATAGAGACAAAGGAACTTGAAATTAACACTAATTTACTTTAACAAAAATGCGGGTTTCTTCTAATCCTCTGTACAACTTCCACAGCTGACCTTATTTTTGTGATTTAAACCCCAACTCTGTCCCAGCCTGTAAAGGGTCTCGGTTGAAATCCTTTACATGCTGTGGCATAATCAACACTCAGAGATCAGAGTTCAATGTCTGTGTGGAATTAATGCATTTTCTCTGTGACTGAGTGGGATTGACTTTAGGTGCACTGCTTAGCCTTCTTAAGTCAAGTTCAATGTCACATGTATTCAGTACAATGAAATTTGTACTTGCATGTTTCTTCTGAACAGCTGACAAAAATACAGTATATACTGTATAAAAAATTAAGTATTATATATACTCACTGTTTGTTATATTATAATATTTGTTTTTATGATTGATTGGTCAGCAGCCTTACAACTTGTGGGTACAAACTCTGCCTGAATCTACTGGTGTGAATGCCAAATGGCCCAGTACTGTTTGCCAAAAGGAAGGAGTAAGAAAAACAACTGTGCAGGATGACCAGGCTATTTTTCTTAATCACCATATACAATTTCTTGTACTAACAATTTGTCATTGTTTTCACATCCCAACTTACTCTCTAGAGAGTTTTGGAGTCAGAGAACAGGTTCAGCTAATTGTACAGCAGCCCTGAAGCAAATGCAGGTTAGGGGTCTTGCTCAAGGGCCTGTTGGAGTAGCACTTCTTTTATCACTGCCAAGATTTGAACTGGCAACCTTAAGATTAGCAGCCCAGATCCTTTAGCCACTGAGCCACCGCTCCACCTTTAATTACACTGTTTGCCCTTTTAAGACAGCAAGTGTTGTATACATCCTGAATAAAAGGCAGGTGGGTGCCAGTAATATTATATGCTGCATTCAGCCCCCTATACAGGGCTTTACAATTTTGAGCCGAGCAGGTGCCGTACCAGGCTGTGATGTAGAATTTAGTGAGAACAGATGGAAAAATTTGAGTTGTTCTTAGATATCTGAAGAAGTAGTGGTGCTGGTGAGCCTTTTTGACAAGAGATGAAATGTGATATTCATTCCAGGAAATTTTAAGCCACTCGCCTTTTCAACGTCATCCTTTCTGATGCAGATGCCAGTGTGGTGTCTTTGTCTAGCTCCTTGGTTTTCTTAACAAAATGGGACAGGTTGTTGTCCTGGCACCACTGAGTCAGCAAATTCACCTCTTCTCAGTAAGATGTTAGTGATCAGGCCTATAATGGTGGTGTCTTCAGCAAATTTAATGATGGAGTTGCAGCTATGTCTGGCCACTTGGTCTTAAATGAAAAAGGAATACAGAAGGGGGGTTGGGGGCACACTGTCCTGTGGAGTGCATGTGCTGAGGAGCCATCATGAAGGATAAGATGCTGCCAGTCCTTACATTCTGAAGTCTGTTGGTTAGGATGTCCGAAATCCAAGTTCAAAACTGTGGGGTCTGGTGCTCAGATTTGCTGGTACAACAGTGTTAAATGCTGAGCTGTAGTTAATAAATGGGACTGTGGCATCGCAGTTTGTATTATCCAGATGTGCTAGGATAGTGCAAGGGGTATGGCAATCTCCGTGGGCTGGTTGTGGTGATATGCTAACTGGAGATGATCAGGACTGCCTGGAATATTCTGTTTCATGTGTCCCATCACCATGACTACTCACCACCATTGGAGTGAGTAGTCATTCAACAGCCCAGGTGAATCGTAACTGACCCTGTGAGAGTGTGCACGACTACTGACTACTGCTGAGTGCCTCCAGTCTCTTACAGTCCTGTGTTGGAATCTACAGGTTTACAAATGCAAAAATGAAACTGGCTCAGAGCGGGTGTGTGCAAATTAGTGTGCTCTGACATAGACCCTTGAATCCCCACAATCCAGAGGAGTTCAGAAAATGGATGGAAGGGTGCTTTTTAAACATTTAATTCAACTTTTAAGTAGAGGCATAGTAGCTACAGTCACAACCTTGACAATTTAAAAATGGATATTAGATATTAGGTAATAAAACAGGCTCAATGAACTGAATTTGTCAAATTTCTTACAGTATGTTTTGGAACACATTTTGCAGTGACAGTTCTACATATATTTACAGATTATGAGCAAATATTTCTTTCTACAAAATAAAACTGGCAAGATTGCATGATCCATTAAACACGTTTCTAGGACAGCCACTGAAGGGGGACCCCTTATCACTCGGCAAAACTAGATATTAGAGAAAAGCAAACAGGAAACTAACCATAAATCCAGGTCTCTCTTTGATAAACAACAGTCACACGATTCTCAGGCAAACACCTTGCAGTGTAGCAATAAAAGTAACAAACCATCAAGATGCTAAAATGTGAGAGAGGCAACAGCTCTGCAGCACTTGCACTCAATGGGGGCGGAATCACTTTGAGTTTGTGTTTATTGATTTATATTTGTTTTTGCTCTTTAAAATCAAAGCTTCATCTAGTGAACATATCAGAGAATAAATGTTATTAATTAATTGTAAATACTTAAATAACATTCGTTACTGTCCTTAATTCATTTCAGCATTTAAAATGAGTGCTGGTGCCAATCCCAGCAGTGTCCGTTATAGAGCAAATAAAAATCTTGGATGGAGTGTCATCCAATGCATGGCCAGATCATGAGCCACGCTCCTAAAATGAGCTGAACACTCATGTTTGAGGATATAGGAGAAAAATTGGAAAAAATCAATACGGAACAGCCAATCCAGTACTTCCATGTTAATTTCACTTCAGTGATACCACAGGAAATAAGTCAATGGAAGATTTTACAATACAATACAATAAAAACAACAGATTGTACTTGACGACCTTGGGTTGGGGACGACCATCTGCAGATGGATTTTCTCTTTCCTCACAAACAGGCCCCAGGTGGTGAGAGTCGGCAAACACA
Organism: Erpetoichthys calabaricus; assembly: GCF_900747795.2. Taxonomy (NCBI): domain Eukaryota; kingdom Metazoa; phylum Chordata; class Cladistia; order Polypteriformes; family Polypteridae; genus Erpetoichthys; species Erpetoichthys calabaricus. The sequence continues at coordinate 27,808,921 of NC_041402.2, forward strand.
CATCCTCATCACTCATTTTAAACACAGGTGCGCCGCAGGGCTGTGTGCTTAGCCCCCTCTTGTATTCCTTGTTCACCCATGACTGTATTGCAAAACACGGCACAAACACCATCATCAAGTTTGCATACGACACAACCATCATAGGCCTTATCACTGACAACGATGAGACGGCCTACAGAGAGGAGGTGCTGGCATTGAGTAATTGGTGCCTAGATAACAACTTGTCTCTTAACGTCAGCAAAACCAAGGAGATGATTGTGGACTATCGAAAACAACAAGGCAGAGAACACCAGGCCATCTACATCAGCGGCATAGAAGTTGAAAGGGTTAACAGCTTCAAGTTCCTCGGAGTAAACATCACCAAGGATCTCTCGTGGACCCTTCACATAGACACTGTGGTCAAGAAAGCTCGCCAGCAGCTCTACTTCCTGAGGAGGCTGAGGAAGTTTGGCATGAATGCCAACATCACCTCAAACTTTTACAGGAGTGTGGTCGAGAGTCTGCTGACGGGCTGCATTACCGTCTGGTATGGGAGCTGCTCTGCCAGCAGCCGGAAATCACTACAGAGAGTGGTGAAGGCAGCAGAGCACATCACGGGCAAGAGTCTTCCTGCCATTGAAGACATTTACCTCCATTGGTGCTTGCGTAAGACAAGCAGCATCATAAAGGACCACAGCCATCAATCACACCAGCTGTTCTCCTTGTTACCGTCTGGCAGACGATACAGGAGTCTGGCTGCTCGGACTACAAGACTTAAGAACAGCTTTTACCACCAGGCCATTCGACTCCTCAACAGCAACACCTGAACACTTACATACACTTACATTACATCTACAGTACATTGCACTACTCACACACAAACTGTACCTGCACACACTCAGAATACTGACTGGAACATGCATCTGCACTTATAAAACATTATCTGTGCAATAACTGTCATTTGTACTTACTGCTCATTCAACTCATATTGCTCTATAACTTCTTTTAAAACATACACATTTTATTTTATATGGCTTGTCTATTTTTAACTTGTAATCTTTTTTTAAGCTTTATTGGATCTAGGCTGAGTGACTTGTTTTTCTGGTCATACACATTTCATTGTATGTTGACCCTGTGTTAACCTATATATGACAAATAAACCTAAACCTAAACAATAATATACAATCAAGTATTTTAACTTATATAATATCTGTTATGTACACAAGTAAATATAATTAAAACGAACAAGAAATTGAATTATGTGATCAACTTAAATAATATTTAATTTGAATCTAAACACATTGGGTCAAATGAAGTAAACAAGCTGCATAGGCAGATTCGCACAGTGGTGGCTTAAAGCCTTGATCAATGGCAACCTACAGATCTGTTGTGGTATGTGTATGTGTTTGTTTCTTTCTCTTCATCATCAAGAATAATTTCTTGTAAGGCAAACAAGCTGTCAGCTATCTTCACTTAAAAAATTAAAAAGCAGTTTGAATGTGTGCATGTTTGTGTGTTCATGTATACATGAATAAATGATGTATCTCAAAAACTACTTGTGCAGAAAGTTTGCAAATCAATGGGCCTGGTCTTATGACTATATGGAACACAACGCAAAAAAAGTTGGTTAAATTAAACAGTTATTATTGGACACAGATCCAATTATTTTTGAAGCATAAGAGGATAAGTATTGGACCAAACTGAACCAAAAACAATAGGCCTGTGCATAAGCCTCGGAGTTCAGAGCAGATATCTCAGAAGGTTTTTCAAAACATTTTTGTCTTTGCTAGGATGTAATTATTCAAGTGCTCTACACAATGCACAATTTTCCAATGAAAAATGTAATCTTAAGCCATGAAACTCAATTTTGATTTCCTACATACACACATACGTACTGTATGCTAAAATCAATTTTTTTGACATTTTGAACATCATATGATCCGAATCTGAGCTTAACGCAAGAGCAAATTTTTGATCCGTTTACCAAACTTTCATTTACAAGGAAGTAAAGAAAAAGAAACAAATGAAAATGAATGAAGACATAAAACAGAAACAATAATGTAAGTGGAATTAGCTTGCTGTGATTTTTTTTTTTTTATCAATTCCTTGGACAGCAAATTGTATGGATCCACATCGTTTACTAGGCTTAATTTATTTGAATAGCGCTGCTTTGTATCCCAGTTCAGTTTTTTCCCAGTGTGATCCCTTCTCCTACTCACTACCTTTGTTGATTTGCTTTTACTTTTGTAAAATTATTGTGATTTCTTGCAGCATGTCACTAACATTCAATCTTCTTTGTAAAGAAACTTATACAATCCACTAAAGATGGCATCCACACCCCACAATGCAATGCAGTGAGATGCTTCACTCTTTTACTACAGAACAAGAAGCACTGTTGGAAAGCATCATCCATAACCAGTGCAGGAGAGCAGTGGCAAGTGCATCATATATTTGGCCAAATAATTTGCTAGTTTTCACTCATTCAGCAAATACTGAATGTGCATTTTTTTGTCATTTTCGGCAGAATATTTTCGGTTGCTGAAAATTCTCTGCATGCCTGCTTTATGCCCTTTGGTAGTTTATCATATACTCTCACTGCTTCACTGATATGCACTCACAGTTTTATCCATTTAGTATATTTTTAAATTCGAAATGACCCTGCTTAAAAATACCAGTATTCCACAGATAAGAAGCTTGAAATGGCAAGTGTGTGTTATTAATGCACCTAACAGAATTAGTGTCCAGTTTTTGTTTTTTTTTTTTTACTTTTTCAACATATTAGCTATGTCAGGGCTGTTCATTACTAGAATCCCCACACTTTCGTTTCATTAATGGGACTGTTTTCCCAGACTCCTGTTGAGGTGCAGTTCTCTCTCCTTTGGGATGGCTCTGCTACCATCTGCTAACCAGAAGACTTATTCTGGCCTCCCACCATTCCTCTAAGGCCTCTGAGTAGAGGACTAGACACTCCAACATTTTCTGGGTTGCTTGACATCTACATTCGAGGGGAATCTGTGCAACCTCCTCCCATGGTACCATTCATCCCCCCCCCAACCATGCTTTACAGAGTTAATTGTCCCGTGTCAACATTCCCCTCCAATGGTTTGCTGTGGTGTTCTGTTGCTTCCATTGTTATCCTTTTACTTGCTTGAATGTTTTCTTGTGTGAATGTAGCCTGTCCTGTGTCATCTTGAGGTCCCCACATTTGTTTCAAAATTTATAACTGCGCAAAATGTGCCTTATTAGCCTGATGTTTAGTTATTCTCTGAAAACAATGCATTTATAAAGTGTATACTGTAATTCCTTTCTTTCTCCACACTTTAGGGTAAAAGATGTTTAGACTGGCAAGCTGCACAACACTGCTGTTCCTGCTGCTGAGGGTAGTGGGCCTGGCCTGGTCCCAAGTCCTTCCTAGCCTTCTCATTTTCTACCTGGGAGCAGGTGGCTGGAAGTTTCTGCGCATCATTATTAAAACTCTTCGGAGAGACCTGCAGTGAGTTCATGGCAGATACATTTTTTTTATTTTAAATTTTGGATAACTTGATTTTTATATTGCTGAAAATATATTGTGGAACAGTTGTTTGAATGATAGTGTATGCATATTAATGAGTTTACTAATGCAGTTGACCAAACCTGTAACTGCTAGAATGTTGTCAAATACAGTACTACAGTATGTTGCTTAGATTTGTCTATCAACTTTTATTCCTATGTACATACCCTGTAGTCTTTCTCTTTCAGTTGCTTCCACATAAATATTGAAAAGTTGTGGTAAGATAAGGCCAACCTCCTCTACCACTGGATGTTTCCTTTGTATTGGAGACACAGGCCGCTTTACCCTGCTCTAGACCAGGGGTGGGCAGATTCAGTCCTGGAGGGCCGCAGTGGTTACAGGTTTTTGTTCCAACCCAGTTGCTTAATTAAAAACCAATCCTTGTCAATTATTTAATTTCATGGCTTGCTAGTGCTTTAACTCTGCCATGTCAGGTCATTCTCATATCCTAGATTTATTTTCCTTTCTAAGGATATCATCCAAATGATTTGAAGTCTAAAACAGATGAGTAATTCTCAGTGCTTCACTTTTTTCTCTTCACTTTCCTTCCAAGTATTTAATTAAACCAAACAGTGTGTGATAAATACACGCAGGTGTAAATGAAAACAAGCTAAATGGAGAAATGCTGGTCTCTTTTGTCATTTGCATGGTATTGCTAATTAGGAGCAATTAAAAACCAAGAATACAGCTATTTAAGACTAAAATAAGCAATAAGGGTTCAAAATCTTAACGAGCGAGACAACTAAAGTGAAGCTGAAGTGTTACTTGAGCAATAAGGGCTTCTTATTAAGCAATTGGGTTGGAGCAAAAACCTGCAGTCACTGCGGCCCTCCAGGACTGAATCTGCCCACCCCTGCTCTAGACCAAGCATACCCAGTTCCAGTCCTGAAGGAGCACCATAGTTGGTGGATTTGTTTGGATGAGCCCATGATGTCTTGACAAACCACAGTTTGTGAGGCTCAAGGTCTGTATCTCTGATGTGGATGTGAGCAACACTTGAGCACCACAGAGAACAGTCCTGTCTCCTTTTCTCTTCACTCTTTACATCTCTAACAAGAAATATAACACCAGGTGATGTCACTTCCAGAAATTCCCAAATGATTCTGCACTTGTAGGGTGTATTAATCAGGGAGATGAGACTGAGTATAGGGGTTAGGTGGAAAACTTAGTTTCTTGGTACAGAAAGAATTGTATGAATGTTAACATCAGCAAAACCAAGGAACTGGTTATTGACTGGTTAGAGCCTGTATGTCCAGTCACTATTCAAGGAGTAGATGTGGAGGTGGTCCACTCATAAAAGTACTTGTGGGTCCACATAAATGACAAGTTGAACTATTTTCATAACACAGAGGAACTACAGAAGAAAGGGCAGAGCAGGCTCTTCTTTCTTAATAGACTGATTTCCATTAACGTGGGAAGTGACTTGTCCCACAATTCTGTGATGAGTAGTGAGATTATGACATGATGCTGCACATTGTCTCTCTGACACACTAACACTGAGGACTTTCAGCCAATAAATCATTCAGTAGAAGCATGTCAGGAAACACTGTGGAGGCTCCTTTATACCTACAGCAATATACCTGTATAATTCCTCACTCTGATCAGGACTGCCAAGTCAGAAGGTTTCTTTCTTTTTAGTTATTCTGGTTTGTATGTTTTATATATATATTATCTAATGAGTTTCTTTAAAAAGTCAAGTAAAATAAAGTGAGTGAATAGCTTGTGTTTATTATTAAAATACAACTTTTTGCTTACTAGTGTCTGCCTTATATTGGTCAGGTCATAGTGGCTGCAGAGATTCTTTTTTTTATAAGCCCTGCTTAATACTTTTGCTGCTTCTGGAAATGTAATTAATCAAATGTTTCAGTATATTTACCTCCATTGCCTTGTTTTTTTTTTGTAAACAAAAAATAATTTGGTGCATGGATTCTTTGCTTATAACAGATTTATTTTTACAAAAAGCAGCTATCCTGCAATAAACAAGTTGAACTGTGACTGCTAACTAAAACAGACCTGTGATTTATTTATACTTAACAACTGTTCTGTGAAATTCATCCACTAGAAGTCATTTAAACTGAACAAGAGTCCTTTTAGTTTGTTACAAAAATGTCTAAAACCTGTCGCATTGTTTCCATATGTTTGAGGTAAGGTAAATCACAAACACCAGGGGATTTTAAAGCTGTCTAGGTAAAGGACCTATAAAAGTAAACACAAAGATGAAATCTGCAACTCGCAGAGACGCCACTGTACAAGAATCCAGATTAGCCACTATGGTCAACCAGGACCAGAACTGACTGCTCTAATTCTGGAATCTTTAACTCAGATTTTATTTCTCTTAGTTTCTACATTCACTTTGCAGGTGGCCATTATTGAATCCATCTGTTATGATCATGTAGCTTTTCTAAGTTCACTAGTATTGGCCAATTAAATTGTCCCCGACAGAAGAACTTAAATTTGCTAATCCCTCACTAGTACTTGGCATGGCTGGCTCACAACTGCAAACACTTGGGTTCAGTGCTCTGCACCCTCATTATTTTTTGGAGTTAATGCACGTTCCTTTATGAAGACTTTTTCCAGATTCACAGCTTTTCTTGCACATGCAGAAGACAGGCCTGTTAGATTCATTGGCATCTCTAAATTTGCCTGAGGTAAATAAAAGTTCCTTGTAAGGGTCCAAGATCTAGACCGGGGTTAGCTCATTGCTATAAGGACATACCCCAGCCCCCTAATACCACATAATCAGTAAAAGACAATCATAAATTCATTATTTGTAACATGCTCAAAGGTTAAAGATTAATTATTAATTCAGTTATGACACAATTTCCTTAGACTTGCTTAAAGCAATTCAGTGCCTTGGAGGGGACAGAGCTCATCCCACTAGCACTGACCGCAAGACAGTAAATGGACAGGGTAGGGAGTCCATCCATTACACAGTCCACGTACACCTACACAGGGCCAATATGGAGTTGCCACTTAAACTAACCAGCAGATGTTTGGGGAAAATTTATACAGACACGGGGAAAATGCGTAAGCTCCCTACAGACAATAACCAAGCACAAGATTCGAACCCAGGACACTACGTGCATGAGATGGCATGCAGTCAATATATTATATAATGTCATTCACATAACCTCCCTTACCACAAAGCTGCACTTTACAAAGCAAAAACTATTGTTTCCCAACTGCCGGTCTGTGGTCCCATACCAGTGTGTAGAATCATTTTGCTGGTCCACAAAAATCAGTGAATTTCCAGGTCGCAATTTTTAGCCAATGTAAACACTTTTCAGGTAACATTCTGAATGAATAGTTACATCATATTTAGTCTGGACACTTGAACCTTCAAGGGGGCCCTTCCATGGTCACCGATTGAATCATAATACATCTCAGAGCTGGAAACTGTAAAAGGGAACCCATGGCCTTCAGTCAAATGTTAGTAAATCTGGACCCTAAAAACTCAAAGGAGGAACCAGGCCTCCAAACTCATATTAGTAAGTATGAAAGATAAAATCTCAGCTTTATTAAAAAATCAGACTTAAAAAGAGAGTACCAGCACTTATGTACTTCCACTTTAGGCACTGGATGGACAAATTAATATACAGTGTAAATAAGTTTATTCCATTCTCTGGTCCATGGAGATTTTTTCAGTCTTCTGCCAATCCAAAAGTCAAAAAGGTTGAAAACTGCTGAGGTATGCTACAAGATCACGTGTACGATAAATTAGGGGGCTCCTATTTCCATTGTGATGGAACGGCAGTCTGTCTGGCAGTGGTTCCTGTCTTGTGCTTTCGGGCCGGAATGTACTTGACACTAGGTGTCATAGACACTTGTGTACGCCGCTGCTACACACGCAGTGTACTAACTATACACACACATACTTTATGTATATCTGGAGGATTCCACCAGGTGGCAGTGCAAGATGCTGTTGTGAAGGTGCAAAAAACAGTGGCAAGAGCGACTCAGAAGATGGTATGTGAGACCTTTAAATATATTCCATCAAAAGTATGAAGAAAAGCACCATGAATAACTTTCATATGTGAGCATTTAAGTTTGATGATTTGCTTCACCACATTGAACCATTCATCAAATGTTGAAGCACCCACATTGATACTGTTGGTGTTGCATTGCAGCTGCATTATCCTGTAACAGACAAATCCCCACTTCTTTTCTCAGACATTTTCTGATTTGCTCTGACATTTCTGTCTCGAATTTGCTTCTATTTCATCTCGTATATTTCCACATCCACTTTCAAAGAGGTGGCGATTTGATGCCAGTAGTTCTTACAGGCATGTTTGTCACTATGGACATGTTAATAATAAACAATGAAGCTGACGTCACGTTCCAAAACTTGAATACACACGCAAATTTTTGCTTGTACTGCAAGTCGTGTACATGTCATGTTAATTTCTGACAACATGCTTGGAGGTCACATCAAAAGACCGTAATGGCTTCAAGTATATCCCGGCCCTAATAGTGTCATGATAGGTACTGCCCCCTAAGACCCAAATTGGATTAACCAGGTTTGAGAATGTTATAATATGGTAACATATGAATTCTAATTGCTTTTTCCTGAGAGGGTTTTTTAGTTGTTACATACTAGTAGGTGTGGGTCATGGGGAAACAAGCCCACACATTCTTCAAATAACAAAGCATAAAGCACACACATAAAAAAAAACCTAAATCAGGATTCAAAGGCATTTAAATCTTTAATTTTTCCCGGAACTGCACAAACACAATCTGACTGGTTCTTGTCCATCTACTATTCCTGATTGAGTAGTCAGTTACTGGACACAGGAAGGACAGGTAAATATAATAAGGTGGACCTCCAGTACAGTTTTCAGATTTATTGCCACACAGTATTTTGAAATTGTCCTACTTCTACTGGGAGCAAATCCTGTTGCTGCTCACTCTCCTAACTATACCTGTGTCATCTTGTTATATCCTTCAGAACAACATGTGGCTATTAATGTGGGTCTCTGTGCAGTGTAATGTTTTTGAGGACAGTGACTTGTATTTTGTGTCCTTTCATCTTCACTCAAAGAAATAGTTTATCCCACCCTTTTTTTAATTCTCTTATTTGAGTTGCATGTTGATCAAAATAAAGTCACTCCTTATAACAGTAACAACAAGCAAGTTTACCACATACGCTGTTGGCTAGTCTGGTGATCTAATTCCATAACAAAAGAGAGAATCAAAAAATGTGGATTATTTTCAGCAGATGAGATGGAGATTTCTTTCACAAAGCAGAGAAACAGCAGTCAGAAAAAAAACATGATTAACCAAGCCCGTGACTGCTACCAAATCTAATCAAAAAACGAAAAAAACCTGAGAGAAATTTCTTGATATACTTGTGTTTTTTCACGCTTCTTTTTGTTAGTAAAGAAGTGCAGTTTTTTTGAGAATGTGGCTCATTTTTAGTAAAATAAAATGGCTGCCACAACCACACACACACACACACACATATTTGTTGACTATGTCTCCTGCAATAAGCCATATTTTGGCAACCTATTTTAAAATAGTAGTGTTTGATGGTGTTACTGATGTGCAAGTAGGTAACAGAAAAAAAGTATACATATAAAAAATGAAGTAGCCATGACTGGACATACTGCTGTTTGTGGAAGGGAGGCTGTAAGATTCGACTCGTGCATATCCCTTGTGGCTAAAAATGCATGAAAAGGATGAGAAAATGAATAAATAACATATTGCTTACATGTTTGTATGTATACATGTAACTTGTATGCTTAAGTGCTTGCTGTATACATTGTATATACTTGTGTGCTTATGTAAGTTATAATTAAATAACATTTAAGCAGAAAATACTTTCTTATGCACAGTTGTTTGAGTAAACACTAACTAGTTTTCCGTGCTTTTTTTTTTTTATCAAGAACTTTAATTTCTGTTCTTGAGGTTGCTCTAAAACAAATGACATATGCTTGGCTATTTGAAAATACTGACAATAATGAATAAATACCAAAAATATCCAAGGTTTGCCAAGCAATGGAGTTGAAGTATATTGCATGTGTACCAAAATGTAGTGTGCAAATGTACATGGCAAGTGTGCACAGCAACACGGTTATAAACACACACATCTGCGTCAGCTTTAAAATCTGTATTATTTACATGGGTTGTCCAAATTGGAGTTTCTTACTGTCTACATATTCCCTGCATTAATTTCTGCATGTTACGTACTGCATTCATTTTTGGATGTTGCATAGCTGTATGTTATATTCTGCTTGGGAATAAACACCTGAAATTCAAATTTGTCAAATCCAAGGTGTCATCTGTGAGCCATACATACTGTAGATATGAGGAAGAACAAAAATGCAACTGTTATGACGTAATTGGGGCATTTGTTGGACATACCGTCCTATTAAAATTAACCATACATTTTTTAGGAAGATTTCTTCCTACTGCTTTCTTATTGTTTAGAGTAATTATTATTTTTCCTTACTGTTGCAGCACAGGGTCACACTAGTTAGCACCATTGATTCTTGGCTGTAAGTGATGTGGGCTTGATTTACACCCCAGTTCTGTTCATTCGATATCCAAAGAGTTTTCCCCAGATTATTTTTTTTCCTCACACTTGCTAGAAAAGTGCATATCAGAGTGACTGGCCAAGGATAAGTGAGTATGGATATGTCCATTTGATGGACTACCATCATGTGCAGGTGATTTATTCTTTAGCATTACACAACTTCTGTAAACAGATAGTTGAGTTTAGATTGTCATCCAGCTGAAAGTGAAATTTTGTTTTAGTGATGAGTCTCTGTAGTCAATAACCAGGATCTGAAGTAACCAACTGGTTTTGCTCAACCAATTGTCTTCTCTACACAGTGCGGCCTGGGTCCTCCTCCAGGTGAAATATAATGTGAAGCGCAGCTTGCGAGAAGGCAGAACAGTGCCCAAGATTTTTGCTGAGATAGTGAAAAGGCATCCCAACAAGCCAGCCTTAATCTTCGATGTCACAGGTGAAACTTGGACCTTCCAACAGCTGGATGAATACTCCAATCGGGTGGCACATCTTCTTTCAAAGGAAGGTTTCCATGAAGGAGATGTGGTGGCTATCTTCATGGAGAACTGTAATCAGTATGTTGGACTGTGGCTGGGAATGGCAAAGATTGGAGTAGAGGCTGCACTCATCAACTTCAACCTGCGACTTGATGCCCTAGTCCACTGTGTGAACATCTCCAATTCTAAAGCTGTGGTGTTTGGCAGTGAACTTTCGACTGGTAAGATTTGCTTTGTATACATCATTTACTGCTTTTTGTGCTAAATTGCAAAAAGATTTGGGTTTTAAACAGTGAAATAGTAATGCATCAGTGCGCACACATTCTGCAAATTGGGCACCAAGTAAATTCTTTAATTTCTTAATTCAAAAGTACTTCATTGTCTCACCTCCCTCCATGATGGAAGAATAACGAAGACTACCTGTTCTGTATAGCTTTCATAACATATTTCTAAGAAGCACCTGGCGGAGTTTGAACATGATTGAAAGCAGGCCGTTGTGTCACTTTGCTGATAAATAGTAGTGTCAGAGAACTATTGAATTATTATAACCTTTAGATAATGCAGCCATTAGGTTGCTTTTAGGGTAATGAGAATACTGACTACACATTCAGTAATGGTAGCATAAAGTGTCACGAGCAAACTTTCATATATTTTTACATAAGTTGCTTTTATTCAGTTACAAAGAGCAGCAAGTGAGTGAGCTTTAAAGGACAGTAATAAATAAATAAACAATATAATTACTACTGCATGTAATGTCGTACCTTCCTTTTATGGTATCAGTCGATCATATAACCCTGCCTATATCTGACCATGCCTCATTCTGTGTCCTGCAGTGAGGTATACTTGCTTCAGTATGCATGGCTGCAGGTGTTTCACTGTTCCAATATCAACAGCAGCTGTTGAATGAGTACAAGAAGAAAATTTAAATATACAAATTTAACTAACTGCTGTCAAGGTGAAAGTAAACTAATTTGCAGTTGCAATTGCCAGAAATTTTTTTCTCTTTCTAAGTAGATTAATTCACAAATTACAAATTCATTTTCAATGGAAGATTTTGATGTTTAAAAAATATGTGCAGCATACTGTTTTTAAACATTGTGTATGAAAATGAACTGTCCTGACAAATTTCTTTGAAGAATAAGTGTACCAAATTTCAATAAAATTGGTCTACTGAGAGCCAGATTATTTCATTCAGAAAGACAGACAAAAGACATACTATTGCAGTAGGTGCTTTTTGCATTATATGCAATGGAAAAACACTTCAGCTCTTTTTGCTTGCTACATAACATAATGAAACTTGAATATAATGAAACTTATTAGCCATTGTGGGACTATCTAGTGCTGGTGATAGAGTCGTACCAAGAAGTTCAGGGGTTGCCTAATCTTCTCTTAATAATTTTTAATTGAATTTGTCTTATTTATTTTAGTTTGCCTTATTCATAATTCATAAATGCATGGTTCAACTGTTTGTAAATTTGTATAGTTGGGGTATTGGCAGTCTTAATGCCTCCCTCTGGGTCAATCAGTAAACAGCTAGTAGGAACTGAACTGGCAGCCTTGTTCTAACAATTCAAAGCCTTTGCTGCTAGGGTGCCACATTGCCTCTTGTTTAAATAGTCTACTGTAGGAATCTTGTTGTCACATTAACTCAGCTTTTGCCTCTGAATTGACTGGTCGTACCTCAAAGATGTGTGCATTCAGACAGTGAATAAATAGGTTGAATGGGATTAGGATTGATTCGCAGCGTTCCTTTCACAGAAAACCACTATCAAAGAGCTCTTCAGAAATAAGATGAAAATTCAGTGGGGAAAGGCTCTGGCACTTCCCAACTCTGTAATGCAATAAGTGATTTTGGAAATGGAAGAACGGTTCTGACAATATAGTTATCAAGACTGTCATTTTCTACATTACCATACTTGAAACCAATTGTTGATAAACAAGGGAAAAGTCGGACAGTAAAGGGTTCCGTTTATGGAGACAAAAAGTAAGAGTTTCTTCTCAAACTACCTCACTCATCTTTGTTAAACTTACCCCTCCTGATTTGTTCTGAACTTGCCATCTGGACATATCAGTAAGTTATGGGTTTCCCGTGATATAGGGATCACCCCCAATCTGCAGATTCTCTGCTCTAGTTCTGATATATGGACCTCAGAAGTAGGAGGTCACTCCTAACTTAATGTCCTTAAGAATATCCCATGATAATAAAGCCTTACTAATGTTAACCCCAGTTTCTTAACAGTTTCTTTTTATCTCTCAGATGAGGCTCACTTGTGAATTTTAGCAAACTATGTGAAAGAATTGTCTAAAAAAGTGAGCCGTGAACACTGTCATCTGAAACTTCAAGAGATTCAAGTGCTAGTTAAGCTGTTCCTGTGATAGAGAGACAGTACACTCAGTTTGCTGTCTGCCTCTGTATCTAAATGTAGTGAACCATTAAAAAATGAACACTTGCAGAAAAAAGCCTAAAGTGTAACTAGAAGAAAAGTAGCTTTCCTTTGGTTTGATTTGTTTTTTTCAGTATGTACATGGAAGGCAGGAGCCAAGTTTGCGTCCCAGAGGGATAAAGACATGTAGCAACTGCTGTTTTTATGAAACAAGCTGAGACCTTCAGCTGTAACACTCATTTCTTTACCAAGATTAGATTCCTTTATTCTCCTAGGACAGAAGACTGCCAGGTCTATCCTCTAAATACAGACAGTTTAATACACATTCCCTCTGACCTCTTATATGACATATTATGTAATGCTTTGATGTGTCAAATGAACACAGACTTATACAAAGGTCATGGGTTTTGGTCTAAACTTTCTTTACACATATCCTTTTCCCTACATTGTGACAGAGAACTGAGTTGTAACGAGTTTGTTATATGTTTTTTGTTGTAGCAATGCAGCAAGTGCAGGCTTCTGTGGGGACATCAGTGAAACTTTTTTGCTGTGGCGAATGGGACCCAAAGAAGGTACCTGAAGGGACCGAGCAGTTGGAACCTTTGCTGGAATCATCTGCCTCCCACCAGCCAAACATTCCACAGAGAGGTTTCACAGGTGAGCAAGCAGGGCAAATGTTTTTGAATTGTGGAGGAAAGTCTTAACAGAGGCAAAAAATCTTAAGGAAAAAAGAAAGGTGATTCATAACATTCTCCAAACTTCAGTTCAACAATAGCAACCTCATGAAAAACAGTATTGTAAAAAGGAGTCGAGAAGTATTAGCAGCAACAGTTTCATTACCATGAAAAAATTCACAAAGTGAACCTAAATATGTACATTGTTTCTTTATAAAGTGCACTCCTCTCTCTGATGTACAAGTTTGGCTAAATAAAGACAATGTTATAAGTATTGTATGGATACTGAGGTTAATATTAGGCGCAAGAAACAATTTATTGTTTATTGTTATAATACTACAATAAACTTAGAAAGATTTTTGTTGTGAATATAATACTCGAATGGTAGAAGCTAAGTGCCACCATCTTATATAGGTGCTGCAAGGCATGTGTCTCATAGCAGCTTCTGGAGAGGCTTGGGTGTGTGACCTCTGTAGTACCCTCCATCATTCATTTTATTATTTTGATTTCACTTTAATGTTTTCATCTACTGAAGTTGTTAAACATATAAACAGTTCATTATATCGACCCTAGATCCTGTTTACACTCGCAAAGAATGGGCATCTCCAAACACATTTGAGTATTATCTGGCATCAAGACATTTAGCAACCACAAAAACGTTTAGAAATGTTAACATGTTTAATATTATAATATACTAAAAATAATGTTGAAATAACATTCAATAAAATACAAAAACAATGCAATATGTTTAATCAGACATACATATTATAACCAGAGAGAGTGCCCTCCTGGTAACCCTTCACACCTAGACAAATGCTGTTTTATTTTGAACAAGGAGAAAATACAGAGAAGAAGTCCAAACCCTTAAAAAAAACTGTGATAATTGAATATAAGGGATGGAAGAATTAATAATTAGAGAATGGGATTTTTTTTCAGCTATAAGGGAAATGCAAGTCACAATGTATCTGATCTCAAACGGCACATCAGCCCCCCCACCACCGTACAGAATGTTATGTCAGACCTGTTGTAAGTGGTGTAATTCACTTGTGGATGAGGCATTTTGTAACTTCTTCTCACCAGTTCTCAAGTTAGCTACAATAAACCCACATCCTCTTAATAGGATTGTACATGGAATTGTTTATTTATGTTTCAGTTTCTTTTGCGCTACATAGATTAATAACCCCTTTAATTTAGTATTGCCTGAATGTTTTTTACATTATGATTTATTTCTTTTTAGACCGTTTATTCTACATTTATACATCTGGGACAACAGGAATGCCAAAGGCTGCAATTGTCGTACACAGCAGGTAGGGATCATTACAATGCCATTGTGTACTCTTTGGGATGTTTCCAGAATGTGAAGTGTTGTCATTACTGTGGTATAAGAGTCCAAACCTTTTCAGTCCACTAAGGCTTAGTCACACTATTAGATATTATTGTAGATATCTTGCAAGTTGCATTAGTCTTAAGGATTCAGGCATGTAACATAATCCAGATAGAGGAAAGACAGAAGTTTTTATTCTAACTTAAAGTTTTCCTTGAATTATTGTATTAATTGGACTAATCAGAATTGTTTCCAAGAATTTCAATTAAAAAGCGGTTAAATGCATTTGATGTAATTATGGCTATTTTTTTAAATATTTATGATACAAATGTCTTGGAGTGTGTTGATATAGTATAAAACAGGACTAAAATTCAAACAAATTCAAACAAAATACAATGATTAGTGCTGCTTTCTCACAATTGTAGAGTACAGGGATCAATCCAGGCTCATGTACGGTCCAAGGGCATTTTCTCTTTCTCCACATTTCCATAAAGGTTTTTCTTGGGTAGTCAAGTTTCTTCCCTCCTTCACAGACATACAAAATTAGGTTGAATGGACATTTTAAATTGATCCTGTATGAGTTTCTGCAGAATATATGTAAGTATGCCCTGTGTTAGACTAGCACGCCATCCAATGCTGCTTTCTAACATGCACCCAATGTTGCTGGAATAGGCTGTGGCACAACATTGTACATGGGTCCAAACTTGGATGAATGGCTAGAGGTATATTACCAGTGTATGTTACATAATACAGTAGATGTAACTAGTTTCAGAAAAGACCATTTCATGTAGACTGAACTGAATGAGTTGCTTGGCACCATTTCCAGAGCAGTATGTCTTAGTTCTTATAATGTGGGAGCACAATGGCTTTGTTTGTTTTTTGGCCCAAAAAGAAATCATTTCAACAGGGGAGATTCAGAAGTAAATGTAAAGGATAAGTCAATAATTATCTACAATTTTGTTTGGGTTGGCTATACAGCTTTTTCCATGCATTTGTAGAAACATGGCCTGTCTGGAGTCACAGTGGTAAAGTTTTGACCTTAATCATTCAATTTCTGTTGTTGTTTTTTAGGAGTAAACATGGCCACTCCTCTCCATTTGTACCAAATAAGAGCACTGAGCAGTTGTCCACTTTTTATGGGATGAAGGTCTACCAGGGCCCAAAATCCACAGAAGGCTTTTGAATAATATGGAGACAGTATTTTCCAGGACAGGGTGTTTATGAATAATTTGAGAATGTTCAAGAATAGCTGGACAAGTGTTAACCACAAAGAAGGAACGGCACATCCGTTCACACCCACTTCCATGGACAACATTGAGCAAGTCCATACCAAGATTCTGACAAACCATTGAGGATTTCATCTCTTGGTACACCTTCTACCCATTAAAAGCAAATCGCTGCTCTTCTTTAGTGCAAACAGAGAGCAGAATGGCCTTGGGTACTCTTAGACAACAACAAGAGAAACTGACTGATCAACGTTGAAAGTTTACCCGTGTGACCACAGACACACCATGTTTCCACATGTGCTCAGGGATAGCTGTAGAGCCAACCCAAAAAAATAATCATCACAAAAGTGGGGATAATTATTGACTTACTCTCATATGTGTATATTAAAGAACAAAAATAAACTGAAAAAACAAATGTATAGCATAAGAAAAGCATCAGTAAAGCTCAAGAAGAATTTACAAGAAATCCTAACCTCAAAGCAGAAACTCCTTATTTCACAGCATAATCCAACTTAACAAGACGTCAGATTTTGTGCTTAATGATTACATTTTGTTTTCCAGTTTATTCAATTTAATTACCTAAACCAATGTGCCCAGAATTGTGTGTTTTCGTTTCCTATACATTTTATCTGTAATGTAGAGTTGATGTGATCGTTTGGAATTATTGCAAATTATTTTTGAAAGTAATCATTAGAAAATGAGGACAAATAACCCTAAATGTTGGTGCCTGTTTTAAAAAAGGTTATTATATCCCTCTGTTGTCTGAACCCACCTAATTCAATTTATGATTATAGGAGGTTTGTTCCTATTCTGGCAGTATCAGCCTCAATGAAGTACAAGGGCTAGTCAGGTAAATAAACTTTCAATAACTCAGTTAAAAATGAAGTAAAGTAGCAGATTCACACAGTTAAAAACTGTGATAGGAACACATTCATTCATGTTTGTAATGTAAAAACTGGATTCTAGAGGAAAAGGTGATAGCAATGAACATTATTTTTATTACACAGTATATAAAGTAAGCAATAGGGTATTTCTAAGTTTGCAAATTAAATTTAGATAAAGAAGAATACCAGAAGTGGCACAATAGCTATTTGGCAACTGGTCACCAGATTCAGCTTTCAGCTCAGTCATAGTAAATGGTGTAATTAAGAAAGGATTCTCACTGAAAGTAGGAAATGACATTTGACTACAAAACTAGTTGAGCTGAAAACCAGCAACCACAGCGTTTCCTCCCTTAAGACCATTCTTAAGTTTAACTTAACGATAATAAAATCTCTTCTCAAAAGGAAAATTAAACAGTTCTCTACTTAGCAGTTATACTGTATGTATTGTGTTCAGTAATAGTAAAATGAAGATTCCCCCCCCCCCCCCAAAAAACACAAAATGACATTGCTATAATAACAATAAAATTAATAAATAAGTTGAAATAAATTCTAGAAGTGAACCAGATTAAGCAAATTGTTCAAGGGAGCAAATATTAATCACATTTATAATTACACAATCTCACATCTAAGTACACGAAACCCTGTCATGAGTCAAGTTGATTTAGATTATTTAATTTATTAAGATATGAAATGTTTTTTTAATGCAAAATTCATAACATCACTACTAACATGGAAACCAATGTTTTTTCAGTATTGTCTATGCTGAAGAAACTGGCTCTTTGATCTTTAACCATTCTGTCATTATTGCATTTAGGGAGTTTATGAAGCATTAATGTGTTGAATAGTAGAAGTAATAAAACATCACTGAACTGTACTGGAAAAGAAACACAGCAGCACTGCAGTCTTCATATTTATCATAAAGAAAAGCCTTAAATCTTTTACTTCATTTAAACTGACACATTGTAAAAGCGGAAAAGGTTCAACTTGCCAAAATCACCATGCATCCTGGGTGATATTCAAATAGGTTACTTTGTACTGTATATCCTGTTTTAAAGACTCAGTTTTCAAGTATAACACCATAAAACAACCAGGTGGAGGCATTCTCAGCATCTTTGCAGTCCCTTTAATCTTATATTTGGTGTTTGCAGCAATACTTGACTGAATCTACTCTCCGCTGCATGCATTTGTGATCACTTGAATATGTTTACAAAATGCTTTGGAGGTGGAAACATATGACTGAAGAAAATTTGCTTCCTGTTTTCATTTAATTTATATTTTCAAATCTGTATTTTGCTTTTTATTATAGGTACTATCGTATGGCGGCCTTAGTCTATTATGGTTTTGGGATGCGTTCTGATGATATCCTTTATGACTGCTTACCTCTTTACCATTCTGCAGGTAAGAATAGATTGTTATTGTCTTTGTACAAATTACGTTTCAAAATGCACAAGATGTTTTACTAAAAGGTAACTTTTTCTGTACAAACTTTTCAGGTTTTAGCTAGTCTGTAAGAAAATGTAAAAGTCTACAGAGCTTACTGAAAAAAATAATATATACAGCTTTATACACAGCAGATATGTATAAACACAAAACAATGTGAATTATTTATTTTTATATATACATCCAGATGTAACATAGCAGCATTTACATTGGTCAATGTTGCTCATGTCGTCTGACTTCCCCAAGAATGTCTTGTAAAATGTAGTCACTTTAAATTAATTTTCTCAACAATGAATACAATCTAAAATAAATTGTTCTTCAAGTGACAAGAGATTAGAATGTGAGAAAAGTTGAAAAACAAAGGCCGGAACAAGAAAAAGAAAGATGAACTAGAATGTCGAATAAGCAGAGATAGCAAGAAGCACAAAGAAAGAGGGGTGTAAGGGCTACAACTAATGACGAGGCTCCATATTTATTCAAAACATTTTTTGGAATCTGTGTGTGCTAATTTAATAGAAATGGTATGTTCTGTTATCCTCATATAACAATAAATTATACAGTATAATTATTCCTGTTTTTTACTTTCACTCACTTCCAATTCTATCATTGTTCTGTTGTGTCCATTTTTCTAAATGGGCCTTTCACTAATATTGCATATTCTTTTATATTATTTTGTTACATAATGTAAAATGGACCAGCAATTTCTTCAGGGTTGGTTTCTCCATCTGCTCTAATGCTTCTAGGAAATGCTCCAGCTAATCCCATTATTTTGATTGCCATAAGTAGGTTCTGAAAATAGATGCATCAATATATTACACATAGATAGATAAAGTACTACCTATCTATGTGTCCCAAGAGGGATATTTAGCTTTTTACAGAAGATCAATAAATACATTAATAAACATTATATCATACAACAACTCCACTCCACACCAGAAATACAAAAAAGAAAGAAATCCTCTGACTTAGCTAAAGATAAAAAGAGTAGTCACAGTCACGGTGAGGCATTATTAACCTTACTTCAGAAGGTGCATTTTTTGACACACTTCTGCATAATAATTAGTGAATTAAATATCTTCAGTTAACAAAATAATGGCATTTTTTTCCATTCCCGTTCATTTAGTGTTTCCAAAGCCATGATGCTTTGTGACATATAATACCCTGATCCAGCTAGGGTTTCACATAATATACAGTGTAACCTATGTAGTTATATACCACAAAATACACATTCAGTGCATTTAAATGCACACACAAAACCGGAATAACATAAATCTGGTTTCTGAAAAACCTCCATTTACATGGGCAAGTATGCTTCAAGAAATGCTCCGACATCCTGTAAACTGTGCAATAAAGATTTAAACATCATCAATGGTTGCCGTGAATCTGAAAAAAAAAGTGAAGCCTGTGATCATTTTCTTGTGTTTTTATAAAAATGTTCAATCCTTCAAGTGCTGTAAAGGAATAACATCTATCCCCTTTTTACAACCTCGACCTGATCACCGATGGCTTGTAATATGAGCAATGACCACTGTTCACCCAGTCACATTGTTTCACCGTATCTATAGCAAATAGTCGGATTAAAACTAAACTGACACGTTATTTATAGGTTTCTGTTACTGGATTACTGCGGTGGGCTGGCGCTCTGCCCGGGGTTTGTTTCCTGCCTTACGCCCTGTGTTGGTTGGGATTGGCTCCAGCAGACCCCCGTGACCCTGTAGTTAGGATATAGCAGGTTGGATAATGGATGGATGGATGTTACTGGATTACATGCATTAAACTTTTCTCTGCTTGGCTTTGTGATTGTGCCCTGCAAAGGAGCAGCATATGGGTATGTTTGCTACTTAACTTACACCCAGTACTGCTGGGATAATAATAATGCAGGTATTTCCATCCATCCATCCATTTTCCAACCCGCTGAATCCGAACACAGGGTCACGGGGGTCTGCTGGAGCCAATCCCAGCCAACACAGGGCACAAGGCAGGAATCAAACCTGGGCAGGGTGCCAACCCACCGCAGGCAGGTATTTTTACTTCAATAAAATAAACAGTGCATTAAGTTACTCATTACTCTAAAAAGAAATCATACTACTATGTAATGCATGTTATTTTTAATGTGTTGTTCCTAACACTACTCTCAAGATTGTACTGCTGAGCTTGGTATGTTCAGCTCATCAACATGAATTTAGTGATTTCTGAAATATTGAGATAGATTATTTCAACCAGAAGTAGGAATAATGTGATGGCCTGAGCATTTGCCTCAGGAAATGTATTAGTGGATGTTTTCAGTGTTTTCTGCCCATGGCTACTGGAAGCATGTATGAAATAAACCCATGCACTGGCTAACGGAGTGCAGCACACATGTGTTGACTTCAAAATCCTTAACTGTAATACAGTTAAGGGTTTACAAGACCAAATAACTGGCGTACTCTCAGAAAATGCAACATGCATTAACTCAGTTTCTCAGAGACTAATAACCCAGTTTATCTAACCATTAATGAGGGTTTTATGTGGCATTTTAGAAACTAAGTTTCTGTGAATGACTGGGTTATTAAAGTGCACGTAAACACACTCATTGTTGTCATTCTAAATGAGGGCTCAATGTATGTTATGCTTTGCCTTACTAATGTATAACAATGCTAACCATTAATTTAATCCTTTTTATCTCATTAATATTGATAAAGCCCATTTCAACATTTCGATGTGTTCATTCATAATCATCTTCCTCATGTAATACAGCCTATGACACACTGAACTGAAGAAGCCAGTCCCGACTGCACATCTGACACCATTATAATTCGCTTGCTTCAGAGGCACAGTTGGCATACAGTACAGCTGGTTCCTAAAAACACTGTACAAAGTTCCTGCACTTGCTGATAAGACAAACTGAGTATTGCCACGAATGAATGAATGGAATACTTACTAACCAAACAAAAGCTGTTTTGCTCAATCTTCACCCCTTCGCTGGTGCCTTGTGCTGTGAGGGCAGTTTACAGAATTAAAGCACAAGCTGCCCTTTGACAGGCTGAATGTGCCTGATCAGCACAAAGTCCTCCCAGTCAGTGGTTGCAAATTTGCTAGAAATGTGAAAAAGCAGTTGGGGGGGAGTATTGAATAATATAAGACCAGTTTTGTGTGGGTACATTGGAAATGGGGAAATGAAACAGATAATGTCTTTCAGTAGATAATAAAGACCGCAACACAAACTGAAGGAATCTGGGTATTAAGGGCCAGCCTCACAGTTTGGTGGCTTTTTACGCAAGTCTAATCGTCACATTGAACAATATCTGAATCTGAGTCTATCAAATGTCACATGACTCTGAAAGAATGAGGAAAAACCTTAAATCAAACTTCTAGCAATCATAACCTATGCTCTTGCATTAATAAAACAAATCAGACATAATTTATTAAATATTTTACAGACTTTTTAATAAATTATAAAATGACCAATATTAATCTATAGAATGAATGGATAAAAAAAAAGCTTTACCTGGAAATAATTAGTCAATTGATAAATCATAACAAAAAGGAAGGTGAAATTAAAAAAATATAATAGAATGGTAAGAAATAAAAGAAATAGACCAAGGTTTGGATACTTTTGCTAAATACCAAAAGAACAGAAAAAATCAACATTTTAAAGTTTAAATAGTAGCCTCCAAAGTCTCCAGTCTATTAATCTAAATATGAATCTCATACCATAAAGTTTAACACATTGATTCAAGAAAGCCAAAAGTAACTCTAAATTCAAAATCAAAGTAAAAAGGTAAAACAGATTCTTTAAACAAAATTTTTACCTTAGAAAACAAAACTGACAGAAGTGAAACCCAACTTCAAAGGATGCAGGCCAAGGCAATGCCTGGACAACACACTTCAGCAGTGTGCAGTGGGCTGTCTTTTCATTGTACAAACCTCTTGGTTCAGGTTACTCGGGTACAGTTGGCAGTGGTTAGATGGCACACCTCCGTAGGTCCTGCCCTAAGCAGCCAGGCATGAAAAGGAAGCTAAGCGTTGGTGGAAAATTGCATGCCCAAAGGCAAAGTTAATATAATTGTAAGATAAGAAGAATATGGTCAGGAGCAAACTGAGGGGAAACATCAGGAAATCAAAATGAATACAACTCTAGTCACACTATGCACCAAGCATGTCATAATTGAACTAAGAATTGTTCATTGATCTTATATTGTTTAAAACTGTTTAAAATGTACCAAGGAAAAGATCCAACCTGTCAGCAATGTCATCAAGTGTCTGCATCACTATGTCACATGTATTAGGTATTTCCTACCCTTAAACCATTTAGAGCAGAAACACTTATATATCACGTAGATAGCAACTAAGTATATGGAGAGACTGGTGAGGTGCTTATACTCCTTCTTGTCCACCCTGGTCTGACAGGGAACAGCGTCTGATAATTCTGCCTCTGTGTGGTGTCAAGTCTCAGTCCAGATTCTCATCCAGTAGAGTTCCTAGTTGGTGGAATGAGGTGCCCACCTCTGTCCAAACTGCTAACTGCCTTCAATGTATTGAAGAAGCAATTGAAAACCCACCTGTTCGGTGAATATCTGTCTAATTGATTGGGGAAAAAAACTTTGCTCTGTAATCTTTCATACTGTTGGTTGATTTGCTGTTACATTAATCGATTAATTGCTTTTATCGATTATTAATCTATGTTTGTAAATGTATTAGTTATTATATCTTTTCATTTGTGGCAATCAACTTTTGTTAGCTGTCCTCCTATACCTGCTGAAAAAATAGGCCCTAGCCTAATGTTACTCGATTATGCTTACCTCTTTTGTAAGTCGCTTTGGATAAAAGCATTTGCTAAGCAAATAAATGCAAATGTAAAAATTTGCATTAATACCAGTTGGAGTAAAGAGTGCTATGAAATATGGTTGTAATTTTCTATACCACACAATGGGAGGAATCCCAATCCACTCTCTATAACTTTGAAAGAAAGTGATGTTCTGTATTATCTTAAACTAGACAAAGAGCCCATTTCGACAACGTAAGATGAAATGGGCACGAGTTTGTGTCAGCAGTGTATGAAGAACAAATGATAAGTAATGAAGAAGTTGTTTTGTAATGATTGTAGTCCGCTTTACTCATTACTGTACAGGCTTGTACTGTTAGTTGATTAATTTTCCAGGCCTATAGTATAATATTGAATGATGAATGTTCCAGTACAATATGGAATAGTAATAAATATAAGCACCACAAACCTGATATAGGTGTATTGAATGAATGCGTAATTGAATCAGAATGCGTAATTAGGCCTCGAGCTGTAGTCGAAATCGCCTTTCAGGCCTCTAGAGTTTTAATCGAAGTCGCCTTTCTCTTTGAATTTTTGTGGCCGTAAATCCACCGCCTGCTGCGATGTTGGGGTTGGAAGTTGGTCTCGTAAGGTTTTTCGGGCAGCTGCGCAGAAGGCGACTGCGCATTCAGCTTCGGACGGTCGTGAGTGAGTGAGGAGGCAGGTGAATTATGTATTAAGATTATTAACTTATGAAGATCTGTTCAGCATTTTTTTTAACTTAACAAGAATTCCTTAACGTAATTCCAAAGTGAATGTGAAACTTGCTGTTTTATCCTGTACAAAGAACCATTTTAAACAAGGCTCTATAGTCACCAGATAAAAGCTAAATTCTGAGTTTCATGGATTTCTTTTAAAACATACTTTTATACTTGCTATTTGATCTTCACTCGTTTGAAAGAGTTTTGATTCCAAATAAAATCAGTTCAAATATACTATTTAATAAAACAGTACTCTCTCCCTCTCTGCTTGGTCGGGTTTGACTTTGGTCTGGTTAGTTAGTTTAGCTTTGGTTGCACATTCAGACGCAGTCAAGGCAGGAAGCACCAGGGAAGAGAGTTTGAGACAGATGAGGATACCGAGTAAAGGCATACGAGGAACACTGAGAGCCTGCCTTTAAACATGGGAAGTATTTGCAAGAATACGAATGATGTTTCGCAGCAGATGATGAGGAGCCATCTACCATTATTGGTAGTCAAAAACAGATTGGAGATGAGCAAGGCACCTCAAAATGATAGATTCTGAGTAGCAGGCTCTACGGGAACACAATCGAGAGAGGAAGCACCAGTCAAGACAGGTTGAGAAACACAAGAAAAACTGAAGAAAAGCGTAGGATGAACACTGAATGTAAGGCAAAAGATAGAATATATTTTTAAATATATTCTTCAACAGGTAACATGGCTAGTAATTAAATAAATACCTTCCCAAAATGAGTACCTAAAACCAGTTAAAAAAAAAAAAAAAGAAAATGCGAGAATGTCCTAAAGCCAACTACGAAATCTTTTACTCTCACTAACACACCTGACCATTTTTTTGCTTAGAGTCAAAAAACGTGGATGAGACTTGTAGCATGCCACCATTCTAAATAGTGCCAGCTTGATGACATAAGGTAGCAAAAGGAGCCTTTGTCAGAAACAATGTCATCGGCCATGCAAAAAAACACAAAATGATATTGAACAGGGGAAGAAATGATCAACAAAATCTTGACGTGTCAATGCCACCAAAATAACAATGACATTTCCTAACAAGGGTAAATATATATTTTATATTTATATCTAAATATAAATATAAAATTCTCTTAAAAATGAGTGCAAAACCTTAGAATCATAACACACAGTGTGCAGATGAGTGCGTGCATAACTTGTCATTTCCACCAATTACTTATCCAGATGCAGATTCGTTCTTTTCTACTTTCTTTTTTCAGTCCTAGTCTCTGGCATTAGAAAAAATCAACAGTATAAGACGTACTGGTGCAAGCAATTTAGAATGTTTCACATCACTATTACGGCATTAAGTACACATTAATTTAATCCTTTGTTTAGGCCTCTGCTTTATTTTCATTTAATGAATGTACTTTATAGGATTTACAACCAGTACAGAAACATTCATTTAGCACAGATCAAGTGGAAAATGCATGGAAATACAAGGAACTACAAGAGTAGGTGATGCTGATCTGCGGAAGCTACCTAGAAAAATGATTTGGGTTTATTGCTACATTGTCATCATTTACACAATTAATATCTTAGAATCATAGCATGAACAGAGTAAATAGAAATAGAATGCCTAATTACACAACAAAAGGGAAAAAAGATGTAGTTGTGAGTGGGGCCCCCAGCTGAATGGTGATGATAGTACTAAAATGTCGACTTTGAGGACAGATTAGAGGAGTTTGAGCAGCAGGCTGTGTGTGTAAGTTTTGACCCAGATGTTGTATTGTATTGCGCTACATGGTGTGCATTGTAACTCACCTTGTGATGACGCTATAAAAATAAATAATGATTGTTTGAAATTAAAATTCATTTTTTGTTTTTAGCTTTTCACTCGTTAATTGTTGATATCCATTTCAGAAGCACAGTCTTCATTATATTTGGATAATCACTCAAATTAATGTACTGTAACTGTCATTTTAGTGACACATTTTTCTGTTTATTTTTAGGTAACATTGTTGGAATTGGTCAATGCCTTCTACACGGAATGACTGTGGTCATCAAGCGCAAGTTCTCTGCCTCTCGTTTCTGGGACGACTGCATCAAGTACAAGTGCACTGTGAGATTCTTAAAACTGTTGTCAGTGGTTTCTGCTTTTGCCACTTTCCAGCTTAGCTTGACATAGGAGCCGTAGAGAATTTTCAGAATGATTTCATAGTCCAGAAAGGCTGAGTGGGCTACCGTGTATTTAGGCTTTGTTGTGCGCATCTACACAGTTATACACTCCAGTTCCAATGTTACATTAAAAGGGTTCTCCACTCAAAAATTGTATTTGTATATGTTATTTGCCCCCATGTAGTTTGTAGTAATGGCAAAGAAAAAATGTAATCATATTTTTATGCAGAATGGAAAACATTTGTGATATAATGGAACCCAATGGTGACAAATGCTGTACAACAGCCAATGATTCTTTGCATTTATATAGCGCTTTTCTCACTACTCAAAGCGCTCAGCAATTGCAGGTTAAGGGCCTTGCTCAAGGGTCCAACAGAGCAGAGTCTCTATTGGCATTTATGGGAATTAGAACCCATTGCCTTCCAATTGCCAGTGCAGATACCTAGCCTCAGAGCCACCACTCCTCCTACAATGTAAACAATTTCCACAGAGAAAAAGAAAACAAAAATGTTGTGTTACTCTTGTTTCACAATCCACATTTCAGTTATCCAGTCGTTTGCTTAAAATGTGCAAAACGCATTAAGCCAAACCAGTTTAATTATCTTAAGCCGCCTGGTGGCTGGGTTGAATTTTGGCCTGGTTGCTGTGTACATTTTGGACATTTCTCCCCTCTCACCCAGCCCCCAAGCGGCTATTTGGGGTTTTTCCCTTGCTACTGTGGCATTCCTCTTACCTCTTACATCCCAAAGATATTAATGCGATGTTAATTGGCCACCTTAATCTGACACAGTGAGACTGAGGGTGGATGTGTGGATAGACATCCCACCCAGGATGGGTTCCTGCTGTCTACTTGAATGGATTCTAGCTACTCATGACCCTATACAGGTAATTAGATTAAGCTGGTTTGTACATGAAAAAATTTATGGTAATTATATAGATTTTCATTTTTGGTAGCATCTTACCCATCCATCCATCTATCTTCTATACCCGCTTATCCAGAACAAGGATACAGGGAAGCAGGAACTTATCCCAAGTTCCCAAGTATTAAGCATCAAGTGCAAGGAAGGAAGAATACTTGAGCAGGTCACAAGTCGACTGCAAGTTGAACACATACACACTCTCACACACACTAGGGCCAGTTTAGCATAGCCAGTCCCCCTAACCTGCATATAGTTGTACTTTTCTATACCACACAATGGGAGGAATCCCAATCCACTCTCCATAGGAGGAAACTGGAGTACCCAGTGGAAAGCCAAGGTGAGATCATGCAAACATGTGAACCCAGGTCTCCTTACTGCAAGCAAGCAATGTCACTACCGTTCTTAAAGCTCTTAAACATTGTTTATCCTTCAACCCTTCCATGTTTTAAATCAAGTTGATCTAGCTTTAGGGTTGCAAGAACTCAACGCATATCCCAGCTGCACTAGGCTTAAGACCAAATATCAAGTCTACAGGTGATACAAATATTTAAACATATTTCAAAAATTAAAAAATATAAAAATTACAAGGACCCCTAAGCAGATAAACTATATGGGCTGTGGCTATTGGAGTTAATTCCCAGAGACTGACTTTGTATGAATTGGTTTCTTCTCTGATTTTGCAGATTGTTCAGTATATTGGCGAGATCTGTCGCTACCTGTTAAACCAACCAGTACGAGAGACTGAGCAACAGCATTGGGTTCGAATGGCACTGGGTAACGGCCTGCGCCTTTCAATCTGGGAGGAGTTTGTCAATCGGTTCAATGTGCCACAGATAGCCGAGTTCTACGGGGCAACAGAGTGTAATTGCAGCCTGGGAAACTTTGACAACAAGGTGAGGGAAACAGCTAGATCTGTAATAACTACAATAATATGGTGTTAGCGAGCCAACTTATAAATATTTCTTAGCTTTACTGTTTCCTTTTAAAGCAATGTGGCGGAAACGTTCACATGTGAATATGTACCAAGTAAATTTAAGTATATGAATTGATTGCCATGTGCCTGAGTATGGCTGAGTGAATGTAGTTTGTTCTGTTTAGAGGGAAAGTCTTCTTCTTTCTTCTTCTTCCAGCTGCTCCCTTTAGGGGTTGCCACAGCGGATCATCTTCTTCTATATCTTTCTGTCCTCTGCATCTTGTTCCTCCTGCTTCCGGACACGTCTCTCCCCTCTTCTTCTCCTTCTTCTTCGGCCAACAGTAGCCCAATTTCCGCCAGCACCCTGTTGGCTAACAGTACTGGTGGCGGTCGGTGTTAACCCGGGGCTCGACCGATCTAGTAAGGAAATTGGTATTGTTGTCTGTATATTGATTTGGCAAAATGTTACACCGGATGCCCATCCTGACGTAACCCTCTCCATTTATCCGGGCTTGGGACCGGCACGAAGAAACACACTGGTTTGTGCATTCCCTGTAGGGGAAAGTAAAGTAACTAAAGCCATTCTGTAAATAGCCCTGCAGTTAAAACTCTGCCAGTGGCCAACTGTAGCTGATCTCTGGCAACTTACTTCAGGGGTTTGTTTATTCGCTGCAAGTTCAGTTCATTGAGCAAGATATCAGTTTGGCAGTCCGCAGCCAAATTTAGTTGTAAAAATTAAGTTGTAAAATGTTTGCCTTATACTGTACCTGCTGGTATCAAATGAATCTGCTGTCACAGATTAACCAAAGGTGAGTTACAGATTTACAGACAACATGAACTCCTCTGCTTGGCCACAATTAAGCCTGGGGTTTCTGTGTCTCCTTCTTTATTTGGTGATACCAGTTCCTTTGTGTGACTAATACCAGGCAGTGTGAGGCAACTGTATTGTGTGTATACGTACAGTATGTCTGTTCACTATGATGTACTGGCCTGTGTATCCGAATACAGTAAGGCACTGCTGCCTGTGTCTGGTCAATATAAGGCACTATTCCTCTTGTTTGGTAACTGTCTGGAATTACTTTCCACATCTGGTTGCTACGAGACACATGTTGTATTGTCTGGTTATTAGAAGGTGCTGCTTCCGGGCAGCTTTGATTTTTGTTTGCTGTAAGGCAGTGATTCCTCTCTCTGCTTAGCATGAGACGATGGGATGTTGTGGCTAAAGCAATTTAATTTAAACCACAAGGCTATCCCATGACTCTGGGCAAAATACTTACCCTGAAAGATTTCCAAATGTTAAAAAATGTATAAAGTGTACCCTGATCTTTTCAGTCAACTATATAAAATGAAGGATGTTTGGCTAGCAAGAGGTTACCAGGGCAAGCGCACCACTGTGATGGGATAACGCAGGGCAAAGTCTCACACTCAGCCTCCAGTTAAGAAAACAAGCCACACTGGAATTGCTGAGACACACAGAGGCAGTATACCATATATATGTGCTTTGTGCCACCCAAAGGCAGTAGACAGGGACACCAACACCAACATGACAGAAAGAATCATCCTAGACGGAAGGATGTAATGCCCCCCAAGGATACTAGAGAGCAGGCAATCTAGCTTTTAGACATGCTTGGTCCGGTTCTTAGAGTAAGACAAGAGATTTAACGTTAAAGATGACAACATCTCCTGGTTGCTAGAGAGCAAATGGTCCCCAAACGCAATATATGAGAGCATAACATCCCTCCCATGGTGTTAGCAGTTGTGTTTAAGGCTAACTGAAAGTTCAGTGCAGGAACAGCAAGAGCTGTTGGAGTGAGTTCCTGCTTAGCATCCATGAAGCAAAGAGAAGGCTACCTGTAACCCTCAAATGGCTAGAAGTGATCCCAGGAGGGGCATTAAAGGTACAGCCAAGCCTTCATGCTGGTGTACAGTAGTCAGGAGGAGAAAGGGTGAGGTCATGAGCTGGACATTAGTTTATATTTTTTTCAGATTTTCCTTGTCTTCTGAAATGTGTATATCATTTTGACAATGTTAGAGATCAAGGAATTTATGGTCAGGTTAACTTCATGATAAGCATTTTTTAAGACGTTATTTTTGAGAAACTTGTTTATTATGGATGCCGCCATAATTTTCTGTTTGGGATGCTGGGAGTGTGTGAAGTGTGATGTCATTACCGAGACCAAATAAAGTTGAGCGTCATACACTTACTGACTGTCCAGGTTTGTGGATAAATCAAAACTAAATGAAACCCTCACATTATTATTATTTAAAGCTCTCTCTAGTTACAAATTCTTTTTTGTTCTTCGACTTTGATTTACAGCTTGTGTTTTGGATTTGGCTGCGTGAAACATTCTGGTTAATGACTCTTTTTTGCTGCACTTCTCAATCTTCGATTTTTCGTCACATTTTGGTCTTTGTTTATTTGATTCCTTCTGTATGTTGTTCTTCGTGCCTGTCCCTAAGTAAGAATAATAATAATGAAGCACTGGTTCCTATATCTGGTCAGTATGATGCATTTATTTAAGTGTCTTGACACTGCGATGCACCCCTTAATCATTAAGCCTGTACTTTACATGTCTGCTGACTGTGATAAAGAGGGGTCCTTTCATCGGATTGGCTGGCCCAGCACTGTTTCACCCGTGGAATGGCCAAATGGGGGAGGCAGCTTGATGGATGAGGTCTCCAAGACTCTAAAAATTTCCAAATCTTATTATGTGATATCATCTACTGTTAAATTCTGCTCCATACTTCTAAAATTTTTATTTTTTTTTACTTCTAAAAATTTTTATTTTTATACTGTATTGAGGATTTGTTCTGTTCTGTGTATTATATTGTATTGATCCCCTTCTTTTGACACCCACTGCACGCCCAACCTACCTGGAAAGGGGTCTCTCTTTGAACTGCCTTTCCCAAGGTTTCTTCCATTTTTCCCTACAAGGTTTTTTTGGGAGTTTTTCCTTGTCTTCCTAAAGAGTCAAGGCTGGGGGGCTGTCAAGAGGCAGGGCCTGTTAAAGCCCATTGTCGCACTTCCTGTGTGATTTTGGGCTATACAAAAATAAACTGTATTGTATTGTATTGTGATACACAGTTGTTCAGTGTGGTTATCGTGAGGCAGTGGTTTTTATGTCTGACCATTACAAGGTGATGACACCAGTTTCTGTATCTGGCAACTGTAAAGAGTAAGGTAACTATAAGGCAGTTCGTTGTTCCTTAATCTGGTCAGCATGATGCCCTTTGTTTGGTGACTGTGGTAATTTTTTCCATACACTCAGCACCTTTGGCCTTTGCTTCCTGCATCATGGAACTCTGAAATGCTTATTATTATATCTCTTAAGAAATAGAGCACTACAACAGTGGTTCCTGTGCTTGCTCCATATGACATTTTGTGGCATATAATTAAAAAGGAACAATCCACTAAAGCCTATGCCGTGTTCTATGGTTCTGTTTTTTAATAGTTTATAGATTTATTTATAATTTTTTTCATGTAAGGTAACTATAAGAAAGTTTGTTGTTCCTTAATGTGATCAGCATGATGCCCTTTGTTTGGTGACGGTGGTAGTTTTTTCATACACTCAGCACCTTTGGCTATTATTGTGATAAGTCAGATGTGCTTGTATCTGCTTTCTTTGTCTGATTGCTAGGAGGCTCTGGTTTCTGCATCATTAACAGTTAGGCTGTCGTCCAAGAGCCTGGTCACCGTGAGACAGTGTTTTCTATGTCTGGTTGCTATAAAGTGTTGGGCCTGCCTACTTGCTCTATGGAACTCTGAAATGCTTATTATTATATCTCTTAATTAAGGAATAGGGCACTACAACAGTGGTTCCTGTGCTTACACCATATGACATTTTGTGGCATATAATTAAAAAGGAACACTCCACTAAAGCCTTTGCTGTGTGCTATGATTGTGTTATTTCTTTAATAGTTCATAGATTTATTTAGAATTTATTTCATATAAGGCAGTTTGTTGTTCCTTAATCTGATCAGCATGATGCCCTTTGTTTGGTGATGGTGGTAGTTTTTTCCATACACATACATAGTCTTTTTACAGGGTTTGGAAATAAAAGAATTCATATTTAAGGGTTATTTTATGCTTAAGGCAAACTTGAAAATTGTTAAAAATATTTAACATCTTATTGCAATGCCATTTTGGGCTTAATTTGTGTATGGTTGCTAGCCATATTGTTTACGGGGCAACAGGCAGTCACTGAATAGATGGTATAAAGGTCAAGGGTTATGCACTTCCTTATTATCTGAGATTGCATAGAAACCTAAAAACTTTTTCAGTGTCTGTATCACGTCTTCTTCGTTTCATAATTTGTTCAAAGGAATTTTGACTACATCTTTGTTTAGGGGTTTGGCTGCAACAACAGATTTGCTCATTTTGTGACTCACGTTTTATCTCCTGATCTCTATTTATACAAATATCTCTTTCTTTTTTTACCTCTTACATTACACTATATTTGTAATGATGGCTGAGAAAAAGTTTTAATCTCTTGCTTTTTAAGGAGAACAGAGATACCAAAGACACAATAACATCCAATAGAGACCAACAGTAAACAAACAGTAAACATTATCAAAACCTCCACAAAAAAACATCTCATTTGACTCATGCTGTATAATCCATATATCAAATACCAGTGGTATGCTTATAATATCCCAAACACATATGTTTTTGCTAAAACCATTTTTAGAAAATCCATCTTATCTGAGTGACTGGAAAGTGCGTTGAGGTGGAATCAGGTCAAAGCATTTTCAGGTGTAAAGTGGGCCTCATATTTGCGCATATCTGAGTGGCTTCAACAAGCAAAACACCAATGCAACAATGCAGTTTCACAAACTGCGACTGAAAACCTCACAAATATGGGGTTGGGGCTTTACGAACAGCAAATGAAGGGAGAGAAGATGGGTTTTTAATTCAAAAGCTCAGTCTGTTTTGAATGTACTCCATATGCATTTGCAAGAAGATTTTTCAGAAGTGATGTATTTAACAATATACTAGCAAAAATACATGTGTTTAGGACATTGTGAGCATACTGGATAAGTGAAATACAGTTAAATCCATAAGTATTTGGATGGTGACACAATTTTCATCATTTTGGCTCTAAACGTCACCACAATGGATTTGAAATGAAGAAATAATTACATGATTGAAGTAAAGGCTTTCAGAATTAATTCAAAGGGTTTAACAGAAATATAGTATGAGCCATTTAGAAATGACAACCATTTTTATACTTGGTCTCCCCTTTGTCAGGGGCTCAAAAGTATTTGGACAATTGACTGACAAGCTTGTTCCATAGCCAGATGGGAGCAGGTCCCTCATCATTTCATTAACTGTTAAACACGTAGAAGGTCTGGAGTTGACTCCAAGTGTGGGATTTGCATTTGGAAGCTGTCACTGTGAACTCTCAATATGATATCTAAAGAGCTGTCCATGCAAGTAAAAACAGGCCATCATTAGGCTGAGAAATCCAAACAAAACAAACCCATCCAAGAGACGACAGAGACACCAGGAGTGGTCAAATCAAACATTTGGTACATTCTTAAAGAGAAGGAAGACACTGGTGAGCTCAGAAACACCAGAAGGCCTGGACAACCATGGAAGACAACTGTGCTAGAATTTTTTCCTTGGTGAAGAAAAGGCAATTCACAACATTTAGCCAAACCGAGAACACGCTCTGGGAGGTCAGCCTATCGTTGCCTAAGTCTACAATCAAGAGAAGAAAAGAAAGCAAACACAGAGGGTTTACCACAATATGCAAACCACTGGTGGTCCTCAAGCATAGGAAGGACAGATTAGACTTTTCCTAGAATTAATTAAAAAAAAACAGTCCAGTTCTGGAACAAATTTCTTTGGGCAAATGAAATTAAGATCAATATGTACACTATTGGCACGGAGACTTATCTTACTCAACTGGAAGAATCCTAACTCTTCCCTTTTAAGTCAGTGGGTAACTGATGTTTTATATTATTTGAAATAGGAAAAAATAAAATTCTCACTTAGAGGATCTGTGCAGAAATTTGTCCAAACCTGGCAGGATCTAATCAATAACATTTTAGAATAAGCTTTTAAAGCACTGAGGAAGCAGATTCTCTCCCTATTCTCTTTTTTTTTGTTTTACTTCTCCATTTATCTGTATTCACTTATTAATCTATCTATTTGCTTATTTTTACTAGGTTTAAGTTTTATTCTGCTGCCCATGCTCTCTTTCTCAGGGATGGAGGTTGATTCATCTTCAATCCTATTCTTGTAAAATTGATCTGTTTGTATAGAATGTTGTGTGATTTCAATAAAATCAATAAAAATTAAAAAAAAATATATGTGTGGAGAACAGAAGGACCAGCTCATGATCTGTAGCATACCACATCATCTGTGAAACAGGTGGAGGCCGTGTTATGGCATGGGCATGTGTGACTGCCAATGGACGTGGGTCACTGGTGTTTATTGATGATGTGACTGCTGGCAGGAGTAGCAGGATGGTTTCTGAAGTGTTCAGGGCTGTACTGTCTGCTCAGTTTAAGACAAATGCTGCAAAACTGACAGGACATTTCACAGTACAGATGGACAAAGAGCCAAAATATACTGTGACAGCAAATCAAGTGCTTTTCAAGGCAAAGAAGTGGAAAGTTCTTCAATAGCCAAGTAAATCAACTGACCTCAACCCAACTGGACATGCAGTTCACTTGAAGACACTGGCAAAGCATCAGTAGGGTGGAAACCCAGCACTTGGAGAAGACCATGGGTTCCAGACTTCAGGCAGTCATTGACTGCAAAGGATTTTCAACCAAGTATTGAAAATTATTATTATATTCAATATTATGTTAGTTTGCCCAAATACTTTTGAGCCTTTTCTAAATGGCTAATACAATGTTTTTTGTTAAATGCCTTTAATTAATACTGCAAGTCTACACTTCAATCACATCTTGATTGCTTAATTTCAAATCCACTGTGTTGGCATACAGAGCCAAAATTATGAAAATTGTATCACTGTCCAAGTACTTACGGGCCTTACAGTATGGATTGTCCAAAACAAGTAAGCTGAGAATTTTTTAATAGATATTTTGATATTGTTTGCTGTGCATCAGGCCTGGACCCAACTAGCCTCCCAGGCTGTGCAAGATACATGTTGACTTCTCTGTGTTGTTATAACGGTGACTAATCTCCAGAAGGTAAAAATTTCATAACCTCACAATGGCCTCTCATTGGTACTCTTATTGTATGTATCAAAGATTTCATCTGGAATAACAGGACCAACATGAAACAATCAGGTGTGTTTGTTTGGAAGCTAAGACGCTTTGTTTGTTTTGTTCTTTGTATTGCATCCAAGGCTTCCTAGGCCCAATGTCTGGAATTTTTGGAATGCCTCCTCCCTCCCCCATGTTTTTATTTTATGTGAAATGAGTTGTTTCTGCATTCATGAAAGTTGGTACGCTTTCATGAAAATGCATTTAAATGCTTTATTACATTAATGTGTTATTTTTCTACTGTGTATTTACAAATTGACTCAACATTCCTATATGTCTGTTTAGGTGGGAGCGTGTGGATTTAACAGCAGCATTCTGCCATTCATCTACCCGATCCGGTTGGTGAAGGTGGATGAAGAGACTATGGAGCTGATCAGAGGGCCTGATGGGGTGTGCATACCCTGCAAAGCAGGTATGACTGATTAAAGTGAAGAGCAGTGGCACTATAGGGCTTAGCCCACAGTTTACCTGCTGTACTGCCTTGGCAGATGGAGAGAAGAGAAAAATGTTTGTGTTAGATGCTAAGAAAAGAGCTAGCAGTTCAGCTTGGGTCGCAGCATAAGCAAGCCCACCTTGTTGATTAAGAATAAGAATTTCACTATACTCTACACCTGACAGTAAACGACCTAAACTATACTGTATACATATATGTGCTTCTGTGTTCAATTATTTTAAATGTACAGTAAATAATCCTTGGTAGTTTATATGCACATTATAGAAACGATTACACAAAGAAAAGGTAGGCTGTAAGGTTCATGTCTAACCAAACAAGTCTCTTAACTTGTGGTCTCTTTGCCTAGGTGAACCTGGTCAGCTTGTTGGGCGGATCATTCAGAATGATCCTCTTAGGAGATTCGATGGCTATGTGAACCAGTCTGCAACCAGCAAGAAAGTGGCACAAGATGTCTTCAAGAAAGGGGACAGAGCATATCTCTCTGGTAAAGACAACATTTTCTTTTTCCTTCAGCTTCGCACACTGCCAGGATAGGCTCTGGTTGTCAGTTGGGGAATAAGTGGGTTCAGTGGATGGATGGCTAGATGTATTAATTGTGTTGTTGCGCTTGACAGATGGAAAGACCTTTTCTGGGCTGCTGCTGACACTGCTTGGTTATGGACCATAGCCTGTAGCCTGATGTGGCCTCCTGTGACCTTATGTTTCTTTAGTCTGTCTAAATTGTAGACATACACACACAGACTCCACGGATACATGCAGTACTGTGTAAAAATCTTTGGTGAAAAAATGCTGAAAAGTGGGAATTCTTTAAAAGTAATTAAATTAATTGTTTTTATTAATCGATAAACCTCCTAGAAAGTGCAATAAACTACAAAAAATATATATTAAATCATTTTGTGTGGCTACACTTTGCCTTCTCTCGGGTCCACTTGCATGCGGTTTCTAAAGGTACCCATGTGGTTGGTTGTTACAAACGTCTTGGAGAAGTTGCCACACTTCCTTGGCAGACTTTGGCTGTCTTGCTTGTAATCCCAGACTGGCCGATGATGTTGAGATCAGGGTTCTGTGGACACAATAACATCTTTTGCAGCATTTTCAGTTCCTCTTTTCATTGCAGGTAGTTTTTATGATTTTTGGCTGTGTGTTTGGGATCGTTATCATGCTGCAGACATCAGACACCTCCCTGATTGTACTAAATGATGAATAAGTATAGGTCTGTACGTTGTGAC
Source organism: Erpetoichthys calabaricus (assembly GCF_900747795.2). Taxonomy (NCBI): domain Eukaryota; kingdom Metazoa; phylum Chordata; class Cladistia; order Polypteriformes; family Polypteridae; genus Erpetoichthys; species Erpetoichthys calabaricus. Next base: position 27,845,768 of record NC_041402.2, read on the forward strand.
AGATAGGAGGTGCTGTCGTCCCCTTGAACCCTCAGATCAGACGCCAGACACCAGATAAAAGTCCAAATGATGGATTTTATTATAATAATAAATGTGCACAAGCACCTCCACCTCCACTATACTTAATAATAAATCAATAATAATCCCAAATACACAATAATCATAATCCTCCACACCTCCCAGCAGCTCAGTCACCCTTCCTCCCAACTCAGCCCACTGCTTGGATCTCCCACAGTCCTTTTATAATTTTTGACCCGGAAGTGTTTCTGTCCCTCAGTCCATGTGACTTTATAACACTTCCGGGTTGGGTAAAAACTTCTTTTCTTCAGCCCGGAAGTACATCATTTCCTCTGTCCCCTCGACTGGGAAGTACTTCCAGGCTATAAGGCAAATAGAAGTCCCTGGGCCTCCCTGCAGTGTCCACTGGTGGCCCCCATAGTATCCAGCAGGGCTGTGCATTAAAACTCCAAGGTCCATGAGGCCCTGCTGGAATTTGGGGCACCTCCATGTTGCAGGGAGGGCTCCATCTGGTGGCCTGGGGGTATTGGCCGGGATAAACTGCCGGCCATATATCACAACGTCTTGTACAGCTATAAGGTTGTTGGCATCAATTTTGCTCAAATCATCAACTCCATTTGTGGAACTCCAGTCGCAAAGCTACAGGGGACCTCTACCATGTTTCACTGTAACCTCCAAACATTCCACCATGTGCTATTCTCCAGTCATATGGAGAACAAAATCCTTTCTGTTAAGAGACAAAAATTTCAAAACCAAAAGCACCTGCTCCCATTTTTCTTCACTCCAGTCCTTGTGTTTTCATGCATAAGTGAGTTGTTTGGCTTTACTTCCACCTTGAAGGAATGACTTTTTGGTTGCAATTTCCATGAAGACCACTTCTTTGAATTGTAGTTGGTTATACCAGTGGTTTCGGACAGTTCTGAGCTGATAGTAGTGCTGAACATGTTCCAGTTTCAAAGGGAAGTAAGCTTGATCTAGTTCTCATTTGCAACATTCCATTTCTTTGACCAAACACTGTGTTTCTTCTCTCAACCTAGCCAGTTTGTTTGTGCTTCTGAAGAAGTGCTTTGACAGCACATTTGGAATCACCTGTCTACTGTTACATTTCTGCTTGAGAGAGGCTTTGATGATGCAGGATGACTCCTTGTGCCTTGTTGCTGTGCTTACCTTTGCCAGGCTGTAAGATTTGCAGATCAAAACCCCATATCTGCCACAGTCGTGGGTTTTGAGTCTGGCTGTCTTTTGGCTACTTTTCTACCTTCTGCACATCTGTTTCTGTTTCAGTTGTTCACTTTGATGTCATTGATTATCAGCATTCTTATTCACAATCCGTATGTTCCTATTGTCTTCAGCAGAAATTAAACTGAGGCATATTTGACTCTCTCTGACTAGGTATGGAGTGCTAAGCAATTCTGAATTTTTATACTAGGTGTTTTTCTCCTATTTAAGGTGATATTCTTGTTATGGATGAATATGGTTACATGTACTTCAGAGACCGCACAGGGGACACATTCCGATGGAAGGGAGAGAACGTATCTACAACTGAGGTGGAAGGAACACTCAGCCGAATCTTGGACATGACTGATGTCGTGGTCTATGGGGTGGAGGTACCAGGTAAGTGCAAAAATGCCTCTGTAATTCCTAAAAATTAGAAGAATGACAGTGCATTTAAAATTAATGCCTGCATTTCATAAATTCATTGCCTATAACAGAGGTCGGCAACCTTTCAGCGGCGTCATGCCGAACCAATGTTACAATGTTAGTCGTCATGCCAACATAATTCTACCAATTTTGTTATATATAGTGTCAAAATTGGTCAGGTTATAATGAGCTTCAAAAGTATCCCATTGTAACCGCATCATATATTATTGGTCATTCAATATTTTAAAATACATAGGATCATATGTGAAAAGAATGTTTTGTCAAACGTTTTTATAACTACATTCAATGGCTTTATTTTTGGTTCCAATTATTTGAGTAAAATAAGTAGTTTGTTTCTTAAAGCCAGAAACAGCCCATTTAATAGCTTCACTTTTCTCATCAGAGTTTTTAAACGTGGACTGATGTTTAGTTTGATAATGTCTATGTACACTTGACGTACGACACGCGACACTTTCACAGTATAACGCAAACACAGCACGATCCTTTTATTGTACAAATCTATACTCATTCATCAAAGAGTCTTGAAAAGAGCGAACATCAAGTTTTTGAGTCATTTTAAGGCAGTATATTACTCAATAATAACAAGAGGTTTGTTTTAACTGCACTGAACACAGGGTTTCCCTTTACTGTGAGTTGCATGCACAAAACGTGGGTGTGGGACGCAGAGTGCAAAAGCATGCGCTGTAATTAAAATATAATAATAAGAATTTTGTTTTAACGTACCACAGCCTGCACTGAACACATGGTTTCCAATTACATGTGAGTTGCATACACAAAACATAGGTGAGGGTGCGAACGTGTGTGCTGTAATTAAAATATATATATTTTACTACATTTCAATTCAATCAGAGTGCCATTGAAAATCGTTCCGCGTGCCGTAGGTTGCCGACCCCTGGCCTATAAAAAGGATTTGTGTCTTTGGAAGTTCTTCACAATTTATTATCATACAAGGTTGAATAACAGTGGATTTAATTTGGCTTTTTTGACTTGAATAACAGAAAAAGACTCTTCACTGTCAAAGTGAAAAAGGAACCCTGCAAAGTTTTCCAAATTAATTGCAAATGTAAAATACAAGATAAATTATCACATAATCATTCACCATCTTTAATATGGCACCTTAAATCATCACTGCGGCACCCAATTGGGTTTAGAAGTCACAGAATTATTTCAGTGGAGATCACCTTTCTGGTGTTTCCATTGACTGTAGTCTAAATGCACCTGAATGTGGAATGGCCAACTTGTGGTGAGTCAGTATGGTGGCCTAACTTACACAATGAAGATAAAAGAACACTTCCAACAACTCCATAAAAAGGTGATTGAAAAACACAAGTCAAGGGATGGAAACAAGAAAGTATCCAAGTCACCAAATATCCCTTGGAATCTATTTACTGTAAATCATTACAAAATGGAAAAAGTATGGCACCGCTGTAAATCTGCTTGGAGCAATCTGTCCACAAAAACTGATTATGCAAGAAGAAGATGAGTGAGGGAGACCACCAAGTGACCTATGAGCTCCCTAAAGGAGTTATAAGCTACAGTGGCTCACATTGGAGGGACTGTGCGGACAACACCAGCTGCCCGGGTGCTTCACCAGTCACAGCTTTATGGGAAAGTGGCAAAGAGAAAGCCAATGAAGAAAAAAAATCCGCATTACATCAGGCACAAGGGAAAACTCCAAAGTCAACTGGAAAAAGGTTATATGGAACTAATGAAGCCACGATTGAGCTTGCTGGCGATTAGAATAAATGCCATGTTTAAGAACTGAACATTATCAAAAACATCATACCACTATGAAACATGGTGGTATGTGGATGCTTCTCTGAAGGACGCCCAGAAAGCCTTGTGACAGTAAAATATATGCAGCAAAATACAGGGAAATCCAGGAGGAAAATCTGATGAAGGGACCTGCGCCTTGAGAGAAAGCTTGTTTTCCAGCAGGACACCAATCCAAGCATAAAGCTAAAGCTACACAAGACTGGCATAAAGAAAATCTATTCAGGCATGAACTGAGGGTGTGTGGCCTTCACAGAGTGGTTAGTCAAGAAATCAATCCAGAAATTTGCAAGTGTGAGGCATTACTGCTCTAGCTTCTGCACCACCATGCTATCCATAGTTTTCTGCTCAAGTATATATGTCTGAGACCATCAGGACAAGCTTCAGCATCCACAGGCCTGGGATAGTTGAAAAAGATTTGGTCGATAGATGGATGAATTGATCACTTTTGAAATGGTGAATCAGTGAAGGACAGTTGTCATAGCTTGTGGCAAACATTTAGTTCTTTCCAGTTAATGAGTTAGTTTTTCACACAGCTGTGACCATGAAAAATACTGTGCACTCGTAAGCTGCTACATCAATGACTCAGTCAAAGTCAGGCAAAGTTAGGCCATCACTTCATTTTGTGTCCGTGTAGTTCTTAATAAGATAGTAAACCTCTTTACCAGAGCCTCTCAAGTAAGGTATGCTTAAGGTTCTAAACTTACAGCAAACCTAAAAGTAACTTGAAATTTCATATCAGATCATTAAAACCTATGTAAATTCCAATCTTATATATAAACATCTATGCATGGAAGTGTATGTGTCTGTCTGGCCTGGAAGTGAGAAGTAGAGTCGGGGTAAGGGCTTCACTTCCGAGGAAACAGAAAAGTCGCTTAGCCACTAACATTGGCAAAACGGTATCCCTTTTACTTTTCCTCCCGCTGCTAATGCACAAGCGATGTGAGCACTTCAGCGAAATGAATCCTCCTAGGAGAGAGATGCCCTGAGTAGTTCCTGTCAATTACCTGACACCTATACATTTCAGTTTGTTTTCTGATAATTTCAATAGTTTCTAGGACCCCATGCTTTTTACAGCACTGGCTTACACAGCTAGTATAATAATATGCAGTTATGCTCAATGAAAACAACATTTTCTAAAATGAGTTAATAGGATATGATTTGTTACTTTATTCAACATGTGAAAGGTAAGGAAAAATCATGGTCTGTTGCTTCAAATTTAGGAAGTAAAACTCCAATTCCGTATATGTACGTATAGAGAATGCTAAGCTATTCTTTGTTTGTGTTTGGTGTCCTTCAGATTCATGTTGATCTTACACTGCACAGCGACCCAGATAAACCCCTGGATTTTTATCTGCAAAAACACATGATAGCATCAGGTGAATTCCTAAATGTGAGATACCATAGGTCTGATTGTTAACAGTAAAAGCAAAAGCAAAATTTTACCTGTACTTACTGGAATTTAGAGGCAATGAAGAAAATAGATGATCTACTTGAGACAATCGGCTTAGATTTCAGTTCTTAGCCTCTTAGACATGATCACTGATCACACTGTGACACAACACCTCTTTAGCACTTGGCCCTACGCATTCTACATTTCTAAAGCTAAAGTTGAGAGAAACAAATTGCTCCAATCTTCACCACTCAGCATCTCAGCTTTACAAGTGCCAACGCCATGGCTGCTGTACTCCAGGGATCAGACTGTACATCACAAGGTTGTCCATAATGTAAGAAACCTTTTCACAAGTAAATAGGCTGTCTTCTGAATTCTTCAAATCTCACTGAGAATTATTCCCAGCTTATAGATCTTATCCTGAATTTATCTTTCTCTTTATGAGTAGAGTGTAGAGAATAAGGCAAAACACTCTCATAAAGCAAATACACTCTGTGTGCATGAATATCCTTACAGTACATTTGAAACTAGCATCACACCAATGATGCTCGGTATGTTCAACTTGAGCTCACTGTTAACACTGGATAGAAAGAGAAAACAAATGAATGACGGAATGAAAAGACTAACTTTTTGTCCTGAAAAGGAATTTAAGATTTTTACAGGAGTTGAAGTAATATTATAACAACAACAGCCCTACTCAAACATACATTATTAAAAAAAGAAGAAAATTAAAGATAAAGAGCAGTGACAGTGAGACACTTTAATGGCATATTACTGTAAGTATAAAAGAGACCCAGTAGCGTTTCTTGGCATGCTTCTGTGAAATAATGTGCTGGCTGCTTAATGCTAGTGTGTCAGTGAAAGGACGTACAGAATTGTTCATCATGGCACTCAGTTTTGTTCTCATTCTCTCCTTCACTTCTACTTCCAGTGGCTTGTGAGTGCATCCCATAACTTAGCCTGCCTATGTAATCAGCATGTTGATTCAATGGACCTCTTTAAAGTGATGTTACTGGGCCAGCACACAACAGCATAGAAAATCACCCTGACTATCACAGAGCAATAAACTATGTAAAGGATGTCACTACCCACATTGAAGGAACGCGGTCTCTTAAGAAAAAAAAGAGTTTGCTCTGCCCTTGCTATACACTTCCTCCAAGAATGTACAACTGTACAAAAGTGAACAATCAAGTAATAGATGCATAAATGAGCAAATCTTAAATACAACAGTATCTGGTATCTTTCTGTACTGTTTTACAAATGTGTCTGCTATTTATGTCTACGTTTTAGAATGACCTGAGAGTTTACATCTCCTCATGGATAAACTATGGATTTTATTACTTTTTACCAAAGTGTTCTGTCCTTTGTGATAATGATGAGACACAGACATCGTAAAGATTTGGGGCGGCCACCCATATATTATTCCATGGCTGCAAAATAGGTTGAAAATTGAACAGAGATGTTCACTGGTTTGAGTCTAAGACAGAACTGACAATGAGGAGGTAAGATGGTAGCTTTAAAGGCTGGTGGAAAAAGTGACGTCATTGATGCCGGAACCAGAAGTGATGTCTTCAGAGGCGCCGGAGGTGAAGGTTATTTTATTGCTGAAAATTAAAAAAAATTGCAACATAAACTTATGTGTGGATGACTCAACAGCCACATCAAGGGTGCTGCATACGTAATGAAGGCTATACAGCCAAAATGGTCTGCTTCCAACTTCAGTTTTATTTTTTTCAAGATGAAAACAAGTTTATTATTTTTTTCCTATTGCAGAAACACATAAATACAACCTTTCTATTTCTCGGTTGCAAGGAAGATGTTTCCTCAACAAATTACACATCTTAAAAAGGCTTCAAGACAAACGCTGTTCGTCATATCTCAAGTTAAAGAGCATTGCTAAACAACATCAGGATTTAAAGTCTACTTTCCACAAAATGTTAAAACATTAAATATAAAAATGAACAATACTACAGGCATACCAGTTTCAAAGCATACATAGCCAGATACATTAAACTACATTTATTTATTGTACCTTTCTCAGTTGTTTAATAATATACTTTAGGGTACACTGACCTATCAAAAAGTTTCCATGGACCATAGAAAGCATTCACTGTTCACAGCAGAGAAGAGGACTCAGATGCACTGAGACTGCTGTATAACCTCCTTACAACGGAACCAGAAGCAGCTTGCAGTAATGATATAAAGATATTTAAAAATCGTTCAAAACTGTATTAAAATTTCTGCAAATCACAAATCTGTATTGGCATTACAGCCTAAAAAACAGAACTTCTTTTCCACATTATGGACCTGAACAAATGCCAACCAGCAAGAAACGGTAAAAGTTACTAATTGCTTTCACACTGGAATTACCAGAGCCAACGAAAAAATTCATAAATCCGGCCCACCTTAAATTCCTTCACACCTCTCCGTCAGCGTCTTTTATCTTCTAAATGTGTCGATAAGCCCAAGCAGCAAGCAGCCTGCTATACCATCCTCCCCACTGCCTCAGAATGGGCAAGAAGTTCTTCCAGTTCCTGCCTTGATTGATTATCTGGGATTGAGCTACCCAGAATTGTAAGGGGAAATAATTTGATGTGCGTTCTGTGTCTAAAACAATAACAATCTATGTAAACACATCGTTAAAACAGAAACATTTTTCATATTTTAGTAATAAATGACAAAATGTAGACATGAACTGTGTAATGTGTGAAGGCTGATGGCCAAATATCAAATAAACACTTTCACAAAAGGTACACAAACAATACGACAGCTTCCATGGTGCAGTGGTTAGAACTGTCATTTTATAATCCAGAGGTCGTGAGTTTGAAACCAGCTTCCCGGCAAATTTACCAATTTGAGTAGTGAGCTACTCTTATTGTAAATATTATACAATAAAAACATACATTTGATTTGTGTCTGTAACAGCCGGTGTAAATTTATAGGACTTGTAAAAGTTAGCGTTTTTTTCACTTTTATTCTCTCAGTCACGATCACAATACAAAACCCTCCCTCCCAACCCCCCCACCCCAGAGATCTGAATGCAGTTACTTTTTACCTGGAACTAGGAATAACTGTAGATGTGAGTGGTGTTTTGAGACAATGGAACTCGAAATTCTCTGATCTGGAGGGATAAAAGCTGACACACAAACGCTGATGAATCTGCCTTCTTCATATCTCACCGCCACTTGAATTTTTTTTTTTATTCGGTTTTATTGAGTGTTCCTGCTTACACTGAATTAGTATGCACCTTATGGTCCATGATGTCAAAGCCGCACCGACAAAAAAACAGAGACATAGGTATATATGATATTTGGAATAACTCTTTTTATGACCTGTATAGTACGTTTCGGAAAACATTGTGGCACTGATGCAACATTATTGATATTATTCATATTCATTCGCATGCCTTGTTGCGCTTGTAATCAGTGACCGTGTTTTTTTTTTTTTTTCGATCTTGCCAGTCTTCACATGTTGCTGCATGGTGTTGTTTCTTTTGTACTCCAGGACATGCAGAGGAAAGAATAGTACAAAGAGGTCAGTTCCACGCTATATATAAACATCAAATTCAAATGTTAACAGTTCACACGCATGCAAGGACCGTCCTTTCTACATTTAAAACGTGTGTGTACCTGTTGCAATACACACACTTCTCTTTGTGCTGTGGTTACTATTACATTGAAGAGGCGCCTGACACTGACTGACTGAGTTTGCTTTCCTGGGGGAAATGGCAGTCTTGGAACAGAAGCTTGTGGATGTTGCATCCTCTTTTGCTTTATCCATCTCCTTTTCTTGTAAGAAGTGATGACGGAGCTCCTCTGCAAGGTGAGCCATGAACACTGTTCTTTTCTCAGTGGCCCCTGTGCATGCCTTGTACAGTACATGTACGATGATCGTCATCAAGTCAAACGTGTTATAGCATACAGCAGCCGGCACCTGCGTGCTTCTGCTCGCACTGAATAAGCTCACGCCTTCTGGTGCACGATGTCAACGCAGCACCAGGCAAAAAAGAAAAAGAAAAATATATGTGACATTTTGAAGAAATCATTTTATGACCTGAATGGTACCAATCAGAAAATATCGCCGCACTAATGCAATATTATTTGAAAATGAACAGCATCAGATCAGCTGTAAATGTATGGCATTTCTAAAAGTTAGCATTTTTTTTTTCAGTGTTATTCTCTCAGTCACGTTCACGCTCTCCCTCGCCCCGCACGCCCCCCCCCCCTTCTGATCTGACTGTAACTAACAGCGCCAGTATAAATTCACACCCAATCTGACACTGTTCGTGCAGTGGGTGTCAAAAGGAAGGGGATCAGTACAATACAATACAGTAATCCCTCTTCCATCGCGGGGGTTGCGTTCCAGAGCCACCCGCGAAATAAGAAAATCCGCGAAGTAGAAACCATATGCTTATATGGTTATTTTTATATTGTTATGCTTGGGTCACAGATTTGCGCAGAAACACAGGAGGTTGTAGAGAGACAGGAACTTTATTCAAACACTGCAAACAAACATTTGTCTCTTTTTCAAAAGTTTAAACTGTGCTCCATGACAAGACAGAGATGACAGTTCCGTCTCACAATTAAAAGAATGCAAACATATCTTCCTCTTCAAAGGAGTGCGCGTCAGGAGCACATAATGTCAGAGAGATAGAGAAAAGCAAACAAATCAATAGGGCTGTTTGGCTTTTAAGTATGCGAAGCACCGCGGCACAAAGCTGTTGAAGGCGGCAGCTCACACCCCCCTCCGTCAGGAGCAGGGAGAGAGAGAGAGAGAGAAAGAGAGAGAGAGAGAGAGAGAGAGAAAAACAAACAATCGAAAATCAATACATGCCCTTCGTGCTTTTAAGTATGCGAAGCACCGTGGAGCATGTCGCTTCACGAAGCAGCTGCATAGAAGGGAGCAACGTGAAGATAATCTTTCAGCATTTTTAGACGAGCATCCGTATCGTCTAGGTGTGCGAACAGCCCCCCTGCTCAATCCCCCTACGTCAGGATCAGAGAAAGTCAGCGCAAGAGAGAGAGAAAAGTAAGTTGGGTAGCTTCTCAGCCATCTGCCAATAGCGTCCCTTGTATGAAATCAACTGGGCAAACCAACTGAGGAAGCATGTACCAGAAATTAAAAGACCCATTGTCCTCAGAAATCCACGAACCAGCAAAAAATCTGCGATATATATTTAAATATGCTTACATATAAAATCCGCGATAGAGTGAAGCCGCGAAAGGCGAAGTGCGATACAGCGAGGGATTACTGTACACAGAACAGAACACAAGTAAATACTGTAACTACAACCGCTTAATGTACAGAAGAACCTCATCTTACATAAGTGACATACAGCATTTTCATATATTACATATAGTGGAAAATCACATAGACTAAAATGTCAAGTCCTTATGTACAGTAAAGATGGTTTTGCCTATTTATATTTACAGTATGAGTATACATCAATAGTGTCAAATACACATGTGCATCAACACATTAATGCATAATGTTTCCATGTACAGTAGTGGATTGTGCTGGCAACTTATGCCCCAGAGGAAGAAATTGCACTACAGACAGTAAGAGTACGGAAGGCATGTCTCTCGCTTCTTCTTGTGGTCTCTCTTTGAACTGCCTTTCCCAAGGTTTCTTCCATTTTTCTCTACTAGGTTTTTTTGGGAGTTTTTCCTTGTCTTCTTAGAGAGTCAAGGCTGGGGGGTTGTCAAGAGGCAGGGCCTGTTAAAGCCCATTGCGGCACTTCCTGTGTGATTTTGGGCTATACAAAAATAAACTGTATTGTATTGTATTATTCTTGTGCCACCATTTGCAATGGGTGATAGACAGAAACAGCCACAGGTCTGAGCCTCACTCTTTGTGCCACCACTGCATGCCTCAATAACTAAAACAGAATGAGAGTCCAAAGGCTCTGCTTAAGCCATATAAGAAAAAGTGTTTCACTCTGCATTGTGCAGATTTTAAACTTGCATTCTTTTCCTCCTTTTTATGTTATATTTGCATGAGTTTAATTTTGTGGATGTTTAGTTAATGTAAGTTGAGGTTCTAATGTGTATACCCTCAAATTAAAGCTAACACCATCTAAAGAGTTCAGTATCTTTGGTAAAAAGTAAAGCTTAATATCCAGTTACACTAAACAAGTTGTACTTACTGTATACTCTGGCAGTAGACCAGCTATTCAAGTGTGGCATCAGACCTTCTGACTTACATAATGTATTCATTAGGAAACCAAATAAGAGGGCTGGGCTGGAGAAGGAACACTGGAAACACAAAACTTTGTCTTTTTACTTGAATCACAATTATAATGAGACATTAAAAATCATTAAGTTATGTTTCTTTCTCTGAAAGCAAAAAACATTAATTATTTTGGGTCTCTGATTTTCAGGGATCGAGGGGAAGGCTGGAATGGCAGCTATTGCAGATCCAAGTAATGGAATAGATCTGGAGAAATTTGTAAAAGATGTGGAAAAAGAACTGCCCTCTTACGCTCGACCAGTCTTCATTCGTTTGCTCCCTGAAGTTGACAAAACTGGTAAGATTTCTTTGTGCTGCCTTTTCTATTAATAAGACTTGGTATTTCCACCTCAGCATTGACCAAAGTTTCTCAATAATGTTGTTTTGTCATTCCTAACACGAATCGAATTGGCACTCCAGCCACCATAAAAAATCTCACACTGTTCCATTCCATCTGAACTAGTGTGGTGCTGAGGTGTCACCCGTTGCATGGCTGCACTCAGGTCCTAATCTGGGATCCTGAGTTGGTTTGTCATGTGGTGGGTGTGGCAAATGCGCGGTTCAGTCCCACCATCTGGAAGTGACCCTCTATATGCCACAGCCAGGTGTCACCTGGGCGTTCCCTTGGCCTGCTCCAGCCAATCAGGTCCTCAACAATGAGGATCCTGCAAGCCGGATCACCCTCGGGGAATCACACTACATTGCCGTAGTGCCGTAACTGACGCTCCCTCACAATGCAGGTAATGTGCCTCATTCGGGACTCCATGAGCAACCACTCATTCGACAGCATTGGTACCTAAGGATTCTCTGAAGAGACACAGTATCAAAGGAGTCCAGTCTTCATCTTAGGTTACTGGATTGCATCCATGTCTCACAACCATGTACTGTAGTAAGACAGGAAACACCAGGACTCTAAAGACTTGGACCTTCGTCCTTTTGCATAGATATTGGGAGCACCACACACCCATTTCCAGTGACCCCATGACCCTCCATGCTCTCCCAATCCGTCTACTGACTTCATAGGTAGAGTCACCAGAGACATGAATGTCACTGCCAAGGTAAGTAAACCTCTCAACAAGGTCGGCACTTTCTCCGCAGACAGACATACTGCTGATGGCTGTGCCTAAGAGATATTTAAAGGTCTGGATGTTGGTTTTTATCCAGGACACTTTCAAGCCCAGACACTCAGACTCCTCACTCAGTCTCTCGAGAGCTCTGATCAGAGCCTTCATTGACGAAGATCACAGCATCGTCAGCAAAGTCAAGATCCGTGAATCTTTCTTCACCAACAGATGCCCCACAGCCACTGGACACCATGACCCTGCCCAACACCCAGCCCATGCAAGCATTGAACAGAGTGGAAGCAGGAACACACCCCTGACGAACTCCAGAATCAACTGGGAAAAACGCAGAGGTTCTGACTCCACTCTGCACAACACTCACAGTACCAGTGTACAGGCCAGCCATGATATCCAGCAACCTCGAAGGGATCCCGCAAAGTCTGAAATATGGTGTATCCTGGGTATGATGTTAAACTGCCTCCAGCCCTGAAAGCGGTCCTCCAACTTGCTGGGAAATCATGGGGATAGGATTGGCACTCCAGCCACCGTTAAAAAAAAATAAAAAAGAAGCTCCACACAGCCCTGAGATGACAGAAAGGACTCCTTTCTGCTCTCCACAGGAGTAGCTCTGCCGCAGCCGCCCATAGGATGGCCGCTCTCATTATGAAGGGAATGGGGGAATGCCCTCGGGAGCACCATCCCCAGAAAAGTCAAAACCGTCAGAGAGCCAATGGGGTCAGGCCTGTCGGGGATCAGAATTGGTATGGTGCTGAGGCATGCCCACTGCATGGCAGCACTCGGGTCCCAGTTTGAGGTGGCCTATCCGGGTAGGCGCATGGAACGTCTTGTCTCTTAAGTTAATAGGATGTTCGATTATATATCACGATGTGCCAGAGGCTACGCTTAATTTATGTAACACTCAAGTGAGGCCTCACCTGAAGTTCTGTGTACAGCTTTGGTCTTGATATTACCAAGTTAAGTTTGCAGATGATACCAAGATAGGTGGATTGGCAGATAATCTGGAATCCGTTAAATCGTTACAGAGGGACTTGGACAGCATACAGGCTTCGGCAGATTTGTGGCAGATGAAGTTTATTGTCTGTAAATGTAAAGTGTTACTCGTAGGAAGTAAAAATGAGAGGCTTGAATACACAATCGGGAGTACACCTTATGAGAAGGATTTAGGAGTCGTAGTGGACTCTAAGCTATCAACTTCCCGACAGTGTTCAGAAGCCATTAAGAAGGCAAACAGAATGTTAGGTTATATAGTGCCTTGATGTGTGGAGTACAAGTCACAGGAGGTTCTGCTCAACCTTTATAACACACTGGTGAGGCCTCATCTGGAGTCTGCAGTTTTAGTCTCCAGGCTACAAAAAGGGCATAGCAGCACTAAAAAAAGTCCAAAGAAGAGCGACTAAGCAGATTCCAGGGCTACAGAGGATGAATTATGAAGAAAGATTAAAAGAGCTGAGCCTTTTCAGTTTAAGCAGAGGAAAATTAAGAGGTAACATGACTGACGTGTTTACAGTGATGAAGACAGTTAGTCCAGTGGATCGAGACTGTTATTTTAAAATGAATTCACCAAGGACACGGGAACACAGTTGGAAACTTGTTAAGGGTAAATGTCGCACAAATATTAGGAAGTTTTTTTCACACAGAGAACCATAGACACTTGGAATAAGTGACCAAGTAGTGTGGTAGACAGTAAGACTTTCAAAAACTAGACTTGATGTTTATTTAGAAGAGTTAAGTGGATAGGACTGGCAGGCTTTGTTGGGGTGAATGGCCTGTTCTCATCCAGATTGCTGTAATGTTCTAAAATGGGACATAGCAGTGCTACAGAAGCGACTAGGCTAATTACTGAACTGAGAGCTATGAGTTATGGGGAGAGACTAAAGGAGTTGAACCTATTCAGTTTAAGCCGACAGAAATTAAATAAGGGGCATGATGAAGTTCTTACAATTATTAAAAGAATTAATACAGTGGATCTGGGCTCCTGCTTTAAATAAATTCTTCAACAAGAACACAGCGGAATGTGTTCAGGGGACATTTTGCACAAATGTCTGAAAGTGTTGCTTTCATGCTAAGAACATTAGACACATGGAATAAATTACCAAGGTAGACAGCAGGACTTTTGCAAACTTTTCTCCACTTGATGTTGTTTTGGACAATCTGGCTGACTAGGACAGACAAACTTTTTGGACTGAATGGCCTGTTCACCTCACGGTTGTTCTAATGTTCTTTCATCTCACATTTTTTGTTACCGTACTACATGAGTTTTCCCATTTGGCCTGTTGTATCTAGAAAACTAAGGCACTTTGGTCATTTTTACCAGATTATTTTAAATAAATAATCCACAATTTATTTAATTAGGATTAACATTACCACAAACAAAGTTGATGTTGGTGTCATTGCGTCTCTTGCAGCCTAATACCAGTGACCATGTAATGGAAGATGTGTGTTCAGAAAATGGAATGGTGGATGCATGAAAAATGTGTGACTTATTCAAAAGCCTGGAAACGGAAAGAATGTACTTGAGAAACGGCAACCAAAAATTAATCTTAAATATTCTGTCTTTCTTTGCTGTTTTCTTCCAGGAACCTACAAGTTCCAAAAGACCGACCTGCGACATGAAGGATTTAACCCTAAGGTCATTTCTGACCGACTTTACTTCTTGGACTCTAGCAAAGGGAAATACATCCCTCTGAACGAGACCCTCTACCAGGGCATCCAGTCAGGGAAGCAGAAGCTGTGAATGTGCGACACTTTCTTTTGATTACCTCAATCTACTAGCTTGCTAGTGAAATGGAAGGGGTGAAGGGGGAAGAGTGTAGTGGGGGAAAGGGAGGGTGCAATGCAAGGGATTGAGAGCTCAGTGTGGCTCTAGCACTGTAAGGGGTCAAATATTTCTAAAAGTCATATGTACATACATAGATATTCAAAAAAAAAAAAAAAAAAGGGCAAAAAAAGTTCTCGGAGGGAGGGATTCACAGGTGGACCACAATTACAAGATCAAAGCCAATCAGAAACCAGAGAAGGGATTTTTATTTATTACCGTTTTTGCTGGACTGGTGTCCTGACCAGGGTTGGTTCCTGAATTGCACTACTTGCTACCAGTGTAGACTCTGCCTCACCGCGACCCTGGGTTACTCTTCTCATGCTTACACAGTCGGCCCATTCAGGGGGTGTCCTTACCTTGACGCCTGATGCTGCTGGGAACGGCTCCGTCTCCTCCTAACTCAGAACGGGATTCAGCTGCTCTGGAACACAAATGATTCGTTATTACTGAATCCTGTTCTGGTTCGAACCTCTGGCTCATTTCTTCTTTCAGGGCTGTAGAAGTTGTCCCCTATAAGATGAAATTACAGCAAATCACTGACTATTGGAAATGACAGCTATTAAAAATCTAAATTTACCACAATTAATTTATTATACAAAGTGTGTTCACGGTGATTTTTTTTTAAGGTCTAGGGATATTTTACATGTCCAGCCAATTTAAGCCAATATGTAAATGGTGTAAAAAAGAAGTAAATAAATAAACATGTAAATAAGTTACAAACCAACATATTTACAGTAAATGGGTAAACAAGAAAAAAGCACAGTTGCACTATTTGCAGCTTTTTCACTTTATGCTTTGGTGGCTTCGCTTCGTTAAAAATTTGTTTCTGTGTCATCACAAGGGGCTCAAATATCCTCAAGGAACATTTAAGTATTATTTACCGTCAATTCTGGTCGTCGTGTAAATAAAATTATTTTTGTAAAGATGATTTTATATGGATGGCGTAAAGGACGCATGCAGGTCTTATAACTCTAGGAACCTGGATTAACATTTCCAGCCGTGTGGTGGTCTCGGTAACGTTTGCCTCTTCTCCCACCGGTCACTTGCGTTTTCTCAGCTTTCTTTCCAAATCCCACAATGGGACATTAGGCTGAATGGCTTCTGTAAACTGGCCATGTACAGTGTGAGTGTATCCTGCAATAAACAGGAGTCCAGGCCAAGGCTGGTGTCTCCATTGAAATGTTGTCGTTACTACTGTCATAGGTGTCCGTGTGTAAGGTGAGCCTCTCTTCTGAAACTTGAAAACATTCTAGACATTCTGTACACAAGTCTTGTGCTGCGTGTGTAGATGATTCACGCTTGCTGTTTTACAGATTTTTTTTAATCACCCCCTTTTAGCAGACTTACATGTTAACTGTACCCTTTGTGAATAATATTCTATTATTTTTTGACGACCAAGGACCGAGCTTGTACTTTTGTAATGAATCATTGGAGACAGAGGGCCAAACGGGATTCCTTGTTTACTCGTGACAAGCCAAAGTACCGGCATTGCCTGGGTATGTTTATATAAATGGTTAAGGTAAGAAAGCAAATATTTGTGTTTATTAAATGCTGACCCTTTTGTCATTGCTGGCTGAAATGCAAGTGTCCCGTCCATCATCTACTCTACCTCTCTTATCAATTCCTCTGCTCCCACAAGTCCAGAATGTGTTCTTTCTGTGTATGATTGGATTCCATAATCGCAGTAACTCCTTTCTGGGTTGGAACTATGAACGCTTCTTCTTTGTGTTTCTGGTTTACTGTAGTTTCATGAACAGATGTTTAATCCCACATTAATAAACTGGATGGCTTGTTGAGTAATTGAATCATTGATGTGGCATGTAAGCTGGGTACTGTTACCACAAAGCAGGCAGGGTGGTGTAATAGTTAAGGCTCTGGACCTCAAAACCCTGAGGTTGTGGGTTCAAGTCCTACTACTGACACTGTGTGACCCTGAGCAAGTTGCTTAACCTGCCTGGGCTCCAATTGGAAAACCAAAAGGAATGTAACCAATTGTATCATAAATGTTGTACGTCAAATAAGTGCATGCAAATTGAACCCCTGTTCTTGACAAAGCTTCCGAAACACCATAAACTCTGTGGGTCAAGTTGGATAAACTGTAGCGTATAGATAGATAGATAGATAGATAGATAGATAGATAGATAGATAGATAGATAGATAGGCAAACTTTCATGAACATCCACTTAGCTGTTTTGCAGTAATGTGTGGATCTTGTGGTGTTTGACTTCTCACTGAACGCCTTTATGTTAAACTGCATGAATAATTATGTAAATACAAAATTCAGTGAAAGCAGGCATAGCCGGCCGTGTTTGAGTGATGTGCAGTTTTTGTGTTAGTCCCCCCCATCACATCACACCACCACCCCCTTCCAACCGAAGTCGTCATTTCCATTGAATGCAGTCTACACTTGTATGTAGGGGCCGACCTAAACAACATGTCAAAGTCATTAGCATCAGCTGAACAGTTTGGTGTGATAATCCAGTTTTGGTTTAGTGCCCAAACCTCATTTTACAACCCCGCTTCTCAATGAACATCTTGACAAGTTCATCAAGTCTAAATTTTCAGTTGTATCAACAGTAATATGCATGAAACATTTCACAGACGTCATCTCTCCCCCGAGTAAACCTCCATTCCCAGCGAGTTTCTTTAAATGCCATGCAGCTTGGATTTTAGGTTGGTTCAGCTTTATTATACTCGCAAGATTTCATTAAGACCAAGTCAGCCCTTTTGGAATAATATGCAGGTTTTTGGATTGCCCACCCATTACAGTCTACCTTTCCGATGAAACTTTTCAAACACCATATTGCCTAAATTTTAAGCTGGGCCAGTGGCAACCTACATGCAAAACTTCCTGAAAATCGGCAAAGCTGTTTGTGTGTAATTGGCAAGCAAATAAACAGGCAAAAGGCAATGTGAGGGTTGGAAATGCGGCCCGTAATGGGCAGAACGGATAAATAACCTCAAACAATTGTGAAAAATTCAAAAGGCAGGCAGAGCCTATTAAGATTTGCTCTACATAGGGGGTGCACCAGCTCCCCAAACACCCGAGAGAACAGGCGCAAGTCCAGCGCACAACACTTGTTTTTATTTACAAGGGGCAGCGCCTTTCTTTTGTTCTCCGCAGAACAAGCACAGTTCCAAAGCACAATATACAGCCCAGCAATGCCTTTTCTGTGCCTCCTGTCTCTTCGTCTCTCTATCCTTCAGCCGCCACTCCTCCTGGCAAGCTGCGTCCTCCACCTTCCGACTCTGGCTGTCTGAATGAAGGCAGGCGGCTCCTTAGCGAGGTCTGGACACAGTCCCAGGTGTGGTGAAAGCCCCACAAAGTAGGGCTCTGCAGCTCCCCATGCCGGCCCTCATGGCACCCAACAGGGCTGAGTTACAGAACTCCACATTTCTGTAAAGTCCTGTGGGAAACCGTGGAGCTGCCATCTAGCGCTCTAGGGGGGGATAGTCCCCTGTATATGTCCATTCCCCCAATCCTTTCATTATGGCGGTATCCCAGCCAGGAAAATGCCCTGCTGGCCGTCACAATAGATTAGGGCTACAAATTCAGAAAGGTTGAAGAGGGCACGGTCACCACCTCCTTTGTGTTTTAAAACATGAATCATGTTTAAGGAAACTGGATTTTTTAAATTGAGAGCTGTGCTCTTTGGCCCCATCTTTGTGATTTCAGTTATCATAATGGTGTCCCTGGCACTCATTTTGACCCTGTAATTAATGCTGAATGGAGTCTTCACCTTACTCGCCTGCTGACCTGTGATTTAAAATTCTTTTTTTTTCTTCCAACTAATTTTTGTGTAGCTGTTTTCACCAAGTCCAGGCTCAGAGCAGTGTAATACTTTTACAGCTAAAATACAAAGAACATGTTTTACAAATTACTTAAATGTACACATTATGGCCTGAAGGGGGCGCTCCAGCTCCCCAGACCTGACACAGGCAAGACTGACTATGGGTGATGCATTGTCATTCATTTATGTTGATAACATTATTATTATTATTATTTGTCCTTTCTGTCTACTCGGCTGGGGCAGCACTGCTTGTGGCTGAAGAGGCCAACACGAGAGTGACACGTTACACCTGTGTGCCGCCTCTGGTCTGTTGGAGTTCTTATGCTCCTTTCTGTGTGCCCACTTGTCTGCTGCTGTGTTCATCAGCTTCTCTTCCCCAGTCTTGACATGTTGGTTTAGAGTGTTGCTCCATCTCATTCGGACAGCTGCAAGGCCCACCCAGCACTCGCTATCTACTGTATGGCAAGTGCCTTCATGTCTGTCTTGCAGACGTCCTTGCATCGCAGCAGTGGGTGGCCAGTGTACCCAAGCACTGTTGCTGATCACCCCTTTATGGCCACACTTTTAATCTTTGTTCAATACTTCCAGCTGGATAATGCTTCATATCACAAAACATGCATCACCTCAATGTTTTCTACCAACATTACCGTGAATTCAGTTTACTCCAATGGGCAACCCAAGTAGAAAGATTTCAACCTAAAAGAGCAACTTCTGGATGAGGTGGAATGACAGAGCCGCAGTATAATGTGTGACTAAGAAAAAACAGCTTGGACTAAATCTCTCAGGATTCCATGATGAGGAATCCATGCTGTGAAGCATTGAGACTCTTCTGGACACAAGAATGCATCCTACCCAGAACGAGAAAGAAAGTACACCCTATACATTAAGTACACCGAGGTCGTAATCTTACAGTCCAATACACGTAATGTAGAAGGTGCCTACAATAATGCCAGTGCAATGGGAATTGTACAAATAACATTACTACCAAAGTGACAGGTGGAACATAATAATAAATTGACAGATGCTAAGGTGACATATTAAAATAAAAGTGACATGGCTTATAGGATAACATGTTTAAAGTGACATATTATGAAAAAGGTTATACAGTAGTGATTGAGTAGAGAGATATCAGATGTAGTGCATAGCTAATACCTGCATAGCTTATGAGCAGAGATGGAGCAACAGGCCCAGAACTCGACCAACCCCTTGTGACGATGCGGGGTCGACTTCATGCTCCCGTCGTCTGTCCAGGAGCCCCTGAACCCAACACCGTCAATAATGTTACCAATGAGCTCGCAGTGAGGCACGGTGATGGAGCAAGGGGATGGTGTACAAAAGTGCCCAGTGCTTTTATTTAAAACAATAATCAAAACAATTTTCAAATTAAATAAAGTGCAGTGATTAAAAAAGTCTTCATTAAATAAATAATCCATAAAACAAAAGTGAAAAGTGGAGGTTAAAAATACAGAAAAAAAAGTCTTCTAAAAGCGAGGTTAAAATAATGCAGAAAGCAGTCTATAAAAAAAACAACAAGCCCGGTGTCTTCTACCTGGCGGCTCCCTTGCTTCTCCCATCTGGGATTCTCAACAGGGGAGTCACCCAACATGTAGCTGACCTTCTCTGTGCCTGCTTCAGCGGTTTGGTTTGCCTCACTGACCCCTGGCTCCGGTAGGCTCCTCCAAACAGCGGCTTGGGATTCCCCAACGACCAGGGCTCTCACGCTGGAGAATCCAAGTCCCGACCCCCGCTGCATTCCGCGGCCTTACATGGAGAGTCATCGGCCTTCCGGTCACTCCCGCTCTTCGCTATAAACTCAGTGGGAGTGACCACTACGACTACACCCGGGTGTCGGCCCAACACTCAGGCTACCTACACAGCTGCACGAGAGCCTGCACTCGCTCACTCGCCCTCCTGCACCGGCGTTCTCTCTGTCTCTCTCTCCACTGCTTCCTGCCTTCTCCTGTAACCTCCATTTCTTTCAGGCTTTCTTCCCCTTCTTAGCCGCCTCGCACTTCTATTTATTAAGAGGACGTGGCAGTTGTGGCAAATCAGCAGCCCCGAGAACAATCATAGATGCGGACGGTTTCTCACCTGTGCACTTAGGTAAGAAACGCCCACCTCACAAATCATCCCGGGAACTGCTTCAGCCACACAACCACCATGCCCCATCGCTAAGCCGCGAGTGCGGTGATTATTTATTTTAAAACTGGCCTTAGAACGGGAGCCGTGGACCCACTATACCACATTCCACCCCCCATAAGCCTCCAGCTGCACAGGAAGGCTCCATGCCACTGCCAACCCTGTGCAACTGGCGGCCCAGGTCCACAGCTCGGCCACACTACAACTACACTGCACTAAAATAAATAAAAGCACTAAAACAAAGCCCACAATAAAACCAACCCAAGCCCCCTTCATAAAAACATGACATTAAAAGAATAAGAACTTTAAAAGACAAATAAAAACAATCAATAAATAAATATCCATAAGAAAGCTCTGTCCTTTAAAATGTCCTCCTCCGGCTTGGGTCTGTGGGTTCTTTAAAATCTGGCACCAATCCCGTTTGAGAAGAGCTAACAAGTCTAATGGCTCTGGGGACAAAAGATTGTTTGTATCTTCTCGTGTTCTGTGATAGCAGCCTACCACTAAACAAACTCCTGCTTAATTATGGTGGTGTATAATGGGTGATGTTCATTGTCCATAATAGACAGCACCTTCCATAGTGTCCTCCTCTCTGTCACTCTCACCAGAGAGTCCATTTCCATACCAGTGCTGATTCTGCCCACCTAATCAGCTTGTCAATCCAATCAGCAGCTCCCCCCTTCTCTATAGCTGGGCATAGCTGAGAATTGGTACCCGAGAGATGTATTAGGTTTGAAATTCAAAGGGTTGGAGGTTTGGGTTCCAAAAATGAGAAGGTAATTTAGAATCACATTAAAAAATGTAAAGTTTCAATACGATGTCTTAGTGCTGCTGCCTCACAGCACCAGTTATTGTCTGTTATGGAACCTGCATGTTCTCTCCATGTGTGGATTTGCCCTCAGTGTGCTCCAAAAAGATGTGTGTGTTGGGTTATTTCTGATTCAGAGTTGGAGTGTGTAAAAGCAAATCGTGTGTGTGTGAGTGGACCCTGCAAAAGACTGGCAGCCTGTGTGTGGCTGGTAAGACCAGAATTAAGAAAAACAATATTCAGTATCACATAAATACTGTAGAAAGCCTGCAATTATTATTTCTTTTGTGTTCAGTTAATGCCTTTTATTCAGCAGTACAGAGTATCTTCACTGACAAAAAAAACCTCAAAAACAGTTAAAAGGCAGGGGAGAATTCTTGTGGTATGCTTAAAGATGAAATGAAATAAATAAATACTGTATTTGGATGTGGTAAGCTGTTTTAAGAGTGAAAGAGAAGGTCTATAAAACAGTAGTGAGACCAGCTATGTTGTATGGTTTGAAGACGATGGCACTGATGAGAAGACAAGAGGAAGAGCTGGAAGTGACAGAGCTGATGATGTAGGAGTAATGAGGGTTGACAGGATTTGGGAATGAGTATAATAGAGAACAACACAGCCACAACAGTTTGGTGACTAAGTGAGAGAGGCTACATTGAGATGGTGTGGGCACATGCAGAGGAGAGATGAGGGGTACATCAGGAAAATAATACTGAGGATGGAACTGCCAGGCAAGAGGCAAAGAGGAAGGCTAAAGAGGAGGTTTATGGATGTGGTGAGGGAAGACATGAAGGCAGTCAGTGTGGTAGAAAATGAAGTAAGACAGAGTTAGATGATCTGCTATGGCGACCCCTAAGAGGGAGCAGCTGAAAGAAGAAGATGATGTGGTCATTTAAATACACTTGAACAGCTTCTCCAGTCACAATCGTTCAGTACAGAATGCTAAATATTGTGGCACAGTGGTTTAGTTCCTGGGCCAGTCTGTCTGTGAAGAGTTGCTACTTATATTTTCTCTGGATATTCCAGGAAGACACCCACATCCTAACACATGGAGGCAACTGACACAAACTGTGGCTGCGTAACCAAAATTTTAAAACCCATTATGACAAAATATAACAAATCTGTTGATTTGTTTAAATGTTCACAATACTTTAAATGTCCTAAAATACACCAAAATGTTTCTGAAGAGAACATGTTATCTTAAGAAACAAGTCCACACAGAATCTTAGAAAAATAATTAATTTGAATTCAATCAAAAAAGAGCAAAAAAAATTAGCACTAGGCAAAACCAAAGTGAGTCAAAAAGGGGCTGCCAAGAAAGGTACGTCACAACAATGAATCCAAATCTGTGTACTAACAATTGTAAGCCAAAGACAGAAGCAACAAAAAGACCCCATGCCATGGTTATACGAGTCACAATGCTCACTGCTGTCTACTCTCCAATACTTATAAGCTGTTTATTAGAAATATTTGGTCGACTTTGGAATTGTACGATCAAAGTGTGTTGATTGGTGAAGTTCAACAAAGAGTTTTACACAACAAAATTGCTCAGTTTGCTGATGACTTTGTTTGCCAAATATTTTCCTGAAAATTCACTGTGTTGCTATCTTAGATTATTTACTAGTGCCCTATGATGCTTTGCAAGGCAAGCATGACATCACAGAGCTGAATTAGCCAATGCTGGATGGGACAGCTCCCCCTAGTAATGAGCGATATGCCGGATCAACTGCTATACAAGATGAAATTCTTTGTCTGGTATGGATTTATTTCTTCCATTTTTACTGTGATTTAAAAATTTGTGGTACACTTGTGAATTTGTTTAAACACAAAGCGCGCGTGTAGAAAGAAACTGGAAATGTGTCTGTGTATGTGTGTCTTAAAGGTAATGTCTTTTCCAATATACTTTTGTGTAACCTGTGTGTAATATGTGAGCCAAACCCTTTATCAGTATTACCCAGAGTGCTTTGCAGTTGATGCAAACAGGAAGCAGTGAATGATCCCCGTGCTTTAGTGTTGTGCTTATTTGCTAGCAGAGGCAGTCAGTGAGCAAACGTTTCAGTGGGCAAAAAAACAAACTATTCACAAGAAGTGAGTATCTGCTAAGAAATCTGTTGGGGACAAACCTCCGTGAATTCGTGCTTCTTGCTCCTGTTGCCACTGCCGGCAGGAAATTGTATTGTTTTGCTATTTCATTTTATTAAATTTTATCTCAGAGAGACACCGTGGTGCAGTGATAAGTACTGTACTTCTGCCTCACAGCTCATGTAACATTTGTGGCCACAATCAGTCCAGCATAGTTGGCAGTTGCCATCAGGAACACTTAAAAGACCAATTCACAATTATAATCCACTCAAACACTGGTTTTTGTTTCTCCTTCCCCATGGACTTCAGTGCATTTTGCCAAGTTTGGTGAAGTTCCTGAACATTTCTGAGATTTCATTGAACTCCAGGTCAACAGAATTCAGTGAGGTTTGCGCATCACTACAATCAAGTATTGATGCAAACGTAGCTTTTTGCTCATCCCAATACATGAATGAAAGGAATAGTTTTGCCCAAGAAGTCTGGCTAACACTGGCATAACAAATGATATGATATGACCAGTAAGATTGGCTTTGACCTTTAACACCTTCTTATACATTCAGATAGAACTTAGCAAATACACATTACACTGCAAATATCTGCTGGCCCACCCATGTTGTGAGGCCAAGTATCTCTCATTTACTGTACAGTGTACTGCATTGTATCCAGTGGATGTAAACAAGTACACCGCAGATTTATATTTTACAGAAATCCTATCTGATACACAAACAATGAGAAAAAAGGAACACATCATTAGTTGTATACTGTACGAGTTTATATGCTGTCATACTATACACTCAAATATAAAAGGACTTGTATGCTTATAAACAAGAAGGAATTTAAAGCCTCTAATCGGAGCGTATATTATATATATATGAAATAATGCATTTTCAAAGTTTAGCAAAGTGAAAGAAACTTTTTGAAGTGTGTCATCTGAGAGTCAAATGCATTCCTGTAGAAAATGTCCACTCACCAGCCAAATGGGGTCTTGTGCTTCCCTGTCACATACCAAAAAAGATAAAAGAAATGTTATGAGGGCTGCAGTACTGAATAAGATGACACAAACATTAATACAATTTTCCTGTTCTTTTAATAATTTATAACAAAAATAACAGTAATTATAAACAACTATCTGTGTAAGCCCTTGCTGTAAAAAGCACAGGGTCCTAGAAACTATTAAAATCATCAGAAGAAAAATTTAAATGTAGCGATGTCAGTAAATAGAAAGGAACTACTCAGGACATCTCTCTCCTTGGAGGTTTCGTTTTGCCGATGTGATCGCATCGCTTGTGCATTAGCGACGAGAGGAAAAGTAAAATGGATGCCATTTTGCCGATGTTAGCGGTTAAGCGACTTTGTCTTTCTTCTGGGGTTTCGTTTTGCTGACGTGCTGGCCTCGATTGTGTTCTTAGCAGCTAAGTGAGTTTTCTGTTTCCTCGGAGGTGAAGCCTTTACCCCGACTCCACCTCTTGCTTCCGGACAGACACACACACTTCATCACATAGACGTTTATATATAAGATTTTATGTTTACAAGTGATCCACAGAAGGAGTGCTTTCATTATTTTAATAAATCAAGATTGTTTGACCACAGGCTAGAATTTAAAAATGAACTGTAATGCAACACATAAGTATTCATCCAACATTGTTAGTAAATAATGATGGGATTCTAAACAGGGCTTGATGAGTGTGATCATTTTAAGATCCACAATTAGTGATAAATTTTGCTTCTATTAAGTTTTCCTGTTTTTTATTGTTAGAAAACTATTCTCTGGTTTAGCGGTTTAGATAAAAAAACATGCTGTCAAAAAATAAAAACATTGTAAAAGGGTATGTTGTGATGTTGAAACACATAAACCAATTAAAAACCTTCCTACAATATATTTTCAATTCCTTTACTTTTTATAAAAAAATGAAAAATAGAAGGGTAAGTAATAAAAGGTTTCATTGTATTTTAACTCCTTCATATTATTCTCATGCCGTTTCATTTTCAGTTTGAATGTTATGCATAACGTACATTATATATTTATATCAGTCAGGCAGAATAACGAATGCTAATATAAAGACAATGCCTCTGCATATCACTTTAATGATTTGTTAAGTTTGAATTAAGCATCGTTTAACTGAGCTTAACTTAAAAAAAAAATCAAAAACAGGAAATTATTAAACACCAAGAACATGACATTAGTGGAAACGTCTCGCTGTTCAGTACTACAGCCCAGAGGCTCTTAACCTTCTTGTTCATTGGTGTCCCTTTCGCCGTTTGACAGGGAAGCACAACACCCCATTAGGCACAGGACTACTTTTTACATAGCACAGCTCCCCAAATTGAATCAATGATGCAGCCACTGCTTCTTTCATACTTTTTGGCACTGCACATAGAAAAAAAGTCACAAATAGTGACTTTCCTATCTGTGATAAGAAGTAGGTCCCTTCTTGCTGTGCATCATTCCCCACAGGATGGATAATCTCCTCTCGCTGACCCTACTGCTGAGTTCAAAGGTAGACACACAAAGGGGAGCCTTGGTTTCAGGCTGGAATCTGTACCCTCATGGTTGTTTCTTAGGGATACATTTATTTTTTCCTATTCCGGCAACATGATTGTGGCTTCATGATTTTTAGTTCAAACTCAATATTTGAATTTTACTTGATGCTTGATAACAAAAGGGATTTTAGCACCAGTTTAGGGGAGTTTTAAGAGTTAACATTTTTAAAATGTTTTACCAGGATCCTCAAGTGACCAATCATTGCTATAATCGGTTACTGCACTATTTTGCTACAGTTACACCTTACCAACAGTGTATATGCAAACAGTGTATATGCAAAACAGGATTTTTACTAAAATAAAGGCAGTAAACCCTGCACAGGTTACCATACCAATTATTTTAGTATCGCTTGCCATTTCCATGTATGCCCTTGTAATGTTTTTCCCCCCCTAATGTTCCCAGTTATCTTAGTAATCCTACTCCCAATCCAAACTTTCTCCAGTGGTAGGGCTTATTTGAGAGAGTCGCCTCTGATGGTTCTGGTAAAGTTTCAACCACAGCAGCAATCTTGGATCCTTCTTTGTGCAGAGGAATTCGATCGTGTAGAGCAGCCTTGACAGCTTGATTTATCTGTTGCATGAAAAAGAACATTCATTTTTAAAGGCTGATTTTATCATTTTAAGCATATCCTGAAATTTACCAAATCAAAACTGAAGGCTTTTTATTTCTAACAATCAATCAATATAACTACCTAAAATCATAAAATAAATGAAGTATTACAGGCCTTAAAGTACTACTCTTCTATAGTAAACCAGTTAACTGTAATATATGGGTGACTTAAGAACTGGGATTTCATTTAGTAAAAAGGGTGAAAACTAACAGTGCTATTTGTACTTTAACAATAACAGCTTATACAGGTTGCACCACTGCTGATTCATTGTGTTCCTTTCTTGTATGGAAGCCTCAGTGTTGGTTATCTTAAACATCGATAGTTGGTACATACTGTATTAGAACAGTACACTGAAGGCTGCACTCTGTTCAGTGCAAATGATTATCATGATCCTTTTTCATACAGTTTCCTCAATTCCATAAGCTGGTTCTTCCTTTTACTTTATATGTTTTTGTTTTTTTGTCTCGATGCATGCTCAATAATCCAGGTAAGGAAATCCTAGAAACTAGAGCACAAACTAGGTGTCATTAGGACTCTACAACACAGAGCTAACACCATTCCCACAGACTCAGAGGCCAGGGAAGCAGAAGAACACCACGTTAAAAAGGCCCTGAGTAAATGTGGATATCCCAGCTGGTCCTTTGTCAAAGCAGGGAAGACACCTAAAGAACGCTCCAAGCGATTCATGACAGAGGAAGGACATCCACTGCCTAAGCGAAAACCCTCAGTGATTCCGTATGTGTCAGGAGTATCGGAACAGCTGAGGCGCATTTTCTCGAACACCGGGTCTCAGTGGCTTTCAAACCCCAAAACACGCTACGCCAAAGATTGGTCCATCCCAAGGATCGGGTCCCACGGCACAAACAGAGTAACATAGTTTACGCAGTTAAGTGCCAGGAGGAGTGCCGTGAATTGTACATCGGGGAAACCAAGCAGCCACTGGCTAAGCGCATGTCACAACACAGAACAGTGTCCTCGTCAGACCAGGACTCCGCAGTCTATTTACATCTACAGGATAGTGGTCACTCCTTTAAAGATGAAGAGGTGCACATCCTGGACTGGGAGGAGCGCTGGTTTGAGAGAGGAATCAAGGAGGCCATTTACGTGAAAAAGAAACGACCATCTCTGAACAGAGGAGGGGGCCTAAGGGTACATCTGTCGCCATCTTACAATGCTGTGATTGCAGCCATTCCTCAATCCTCTATGAATGGTTCACACGTCTACTAATCAGTGGACAATTTGCATATCACTGATCAACTGGCCCTTTGTCAATGGTGCTAGTCTCTGTGATTAAGCAAAGGTACTGTTTATAAGGTTGAGGAAACCTGCAGTCAATTGAGACTGAGGAAGAGACTTGGATAAGTCTCGAAATATTTCTCCCACTTAAAAACTTTGTCCAGATGAACAGAATCAAATTTCTAGGGTTTTTGTTTTTTTCTTTCTCATATACGAAGCATAGGGAAAGTATTTTAATCATCCAAAAATTCGACCTTAAGATTTTGACGAATCTCAACGTTTTAGACTACCATGAGTCCGATTTACTTTCTTGTAGGAAAGTATTGTAATCGTCCTAAAATTCAATTTCAAGATTGATGAATCTCGACGTTTGCATGTTCTCCCCGTGTCTGCGTGGGTTTCCTCCGGGTGCTCCAGTTTCCTCCCACAGTCCAAGGACATGCAGATTAGGTGCATTGGTGATTCTAAGTTGTCCCTAGTGTGTGCTTGGTGTGTGGGTGTGTGTGTGCCCTGCGGTGGGCTAGCACTCTGCCCGGGGTTTGTTTTCTGCCATGTGCCCTGTGTTGGCTGGGATTGGCTCCAGCAGACCCCCGTGACCTTGTAGTTAGGATATAGCGGGTTGGATAAAGGATGGATGGATGGATGAATCTCGACATTTTAGACCTCCATAAGTCTGATTTACTTTCTCGTGGGGAAAGTATTGTAATCGTCCAAAAATTCGATTTTGAGATTTTGGTGAATCTCGACATTTTAGACCTCCCTGAGCCTGAAAATATCATTTTTGGAATTCTGTGTGTGTGCAGTGGCGGCTCGTAGCTAAAATTAGTGGGGGTGCTGCTCCAGAAAATTTTAGCCTTTGTTTTAAAATTGTGTACAAGGAAACAAACATGTATAAAAAGAAAATGTATTCAGAAACCAAAAAAAAAAAAAGAATCAAATAGAATAGCTGGAAGCAAGATAATAATCTAATTGTACACTTTATGACATTCAAGAATATGGTACATGGTTTTTAAGCACAACACACGCGGAGTAAAAAAAAAAAAAAAAAAACACTACCTTCCACCAGCACGCCAGGGTCGGCACTGCGGGAGCGACAGTCGCTCTCTCTCCCTCGCAGCCTCATGTGCAGCTTCCTATGTGTGCATGCGCACAACAGCCAAACACCACACCGCTGGAACTGTGAAGCGCACAGTTCCATACAAAGATTTTTGTATCTTTTTCATAAACTGGGGGATGGCTACTGACATTAAGCTTATTATGATTATATATTGTACAAGTATAAAGAAAGAATTAAAGAAAAAAGGACTCATTATATTAAATGTTATTGATAATATCAAGTGGAAATAGGAGGTGCTGCAGTTCCACAGTGCCTATACGCGAGCCGCCACTGTGTGTGTGTGTATGTGTATGTAAACAAGATAACTTGAGTACGCTTTCACTTAGGTCAACCAAATTTTACATAAAAGTATTACATACAAAACATAAATTTCTATCAACTTTTGATCTATTTCCGCTCACTGGAAATGGTATTTTTTTTTATTCATGCAGCTGAGTCCCATTTATGCAACTTTACTTTAATAATAATTGTTCAATATATTATTAACTTGATTTGATTTGTTGTTGATGGTTCTGTAATGTACATAATATAAAAATATAATCATTGTCTTGCAGTTTACTCCTCAAATATCCATTCCCATATCTGAGCATACAAGAACGTCTAGGGGAGACCACTCACGATTTTTCTACTCAGAATAAGGGGGTGCTGTACAGTAAAGTTTTAAACATATGGATATGGTTTGTCATAGAAAAGGCCGAAGAGCAGTGGAAAAGAAGAAAGAACTGATTGGTCATAAGTTGCTTAGCCAATGGTTTAACTGTTGAGGTACTTCATCACATGCATTCACTAGGATATCATAAATTAAATGACAATCAAATATTGCAACACAGAAAAAAATCACCAAGGAGGTATAGCCTAGACTGGTATAAATGCAACATAAACCTACATATAAAAGCCAAAACTGCATAAAGAGAGCCGTGAACTACACTAGTTTGCAATATATATGGAAGATTAGATTACTCACAGCAGATCACTATAATTGTTAA
This sequence comes from Erpetoichthys calabaricus, assembly GCF_900747795.2. NCBI lineage: Eukaryota > Metazoa > Chordata > Cladistia > Polypteriformes > Polypteridae > Erpetoichthys > Erpetoichthys calabaricus. Next base: position 27,876,050 of record NC_041402.2, read on the forward strand.
CTATTGATAGAGAATTTTTAAATGAGAACTGATATAAACTCTTTAAAAAACAAATTTCCAAAAAATAAATACTTTCTGAAAAAATATGAAACAAATGTTGGCACCTTCCAGAGGCATTTGTCTAAAAGGGTGCAGAATGAAGCTTACCGCACAATGGTATAATCAATTTCTAATTGCCTTAGCAGGGTATTCAAATATTAATATGAATTAAACACGCAGTGTTTGCTTACTGAGGGAAGAGAAACTATCAGCTTGCAATGATACATGTCCATATTAAACATGTGGGCACACAAAGATAAGCAACCAGCAAATTTAGGTGCTTATGATGAAACACTGCATAAGGTCAATGATAACGGTTCTCATGTTCATGCCAGTACCAGCAAACCGTTGGGCAACAATCTAAACTTGGTATTTTTTAGTACAAATATTTCTGTTTTAAGGATCAAACGTCTCTTTGCAAATTTTGCAGTGTAACTTTATAGGAATACCTTGCACAGAAACAATCAAATACACAATATGTTAATGATCCTGCCAAACTCAATGTTATTAATGTTACGTTTGAATTAGGCAGTGCAATGTAGTGCTTGTAGATTCATCCTCACCTCAAACTCGCTATGTGATCCTGATGCCTTGGAATGATGCTCTTATATAGAAAGACACTATATAAAATAAAAGCAGGAACTACTTCAGTTAATTCACATGCGTACCTTTATTTTGCTGTTCACAATTTCTTTATAGAGATCCTTTTCCTCTATACATGCGACAATTCCTTTCCCAAGTGTTGAATTACAATCTGGTTCTTTCTGCAGAATATTGGCTTCTTTAATATTCCTTTAAAAATATAAATAAAAGTATAAGGGAAGGTTTTTAGTGTTCACATTCTTTGTGCAGTCATTTTCAAATAAAGTAGAAATGTCATCAGGCAGGCAACACAACATGGTAATGTCATTTTTACAAGTTTAGACTTCTGGAAGTGTCACCTGAATATGGCTGTGCGATTACAGCACTGAGACAGTACTTATGCTGCAGTTCAGTTTGCCATTATGTGCCAGTGAAGTGGCTCTTCCCTGCCCTTCTGTCACTTACCTAGCAGCATTTGTTCTTTGCTGGGCACAGGGAGGTAAAGTCGTGACTCTGTGAGTGGATGCTTAGTTAACACAAAGAAATCTTTCCAATCATCATAGATTTTGTAACCCTATTAGTAACATTATAAAAACATTTGTCTGAGGTTTACAAAAAACTAAAAAGTTTTTAAAATACTATGCTGAACCACAATACCATTTTCTAAACTACAATAATTTAAAATGCCAAAGCACGATTTTAAAACATGGTACACATATTAGAAAGTTTTTTAGAAATGTTAAAAAAAATTAACAAATGTTAGAAAGTTCTTCACACAGAGAACCACGTACACAAGGATTTAAAAAAATAACTAAATCTAACAAATAGCAGTTATAAAATTTACAAGAAAGACAAAAAGAATGGAGGATTTAAGACAGGTAAGATTTTAACAGTATCTCTGCAGACACTGGGTCAGTCAGTCAGTCATTTTCCAACCCGCTATATCCTAACACAGGGTTACGGGGGTCTGCTGGAGCCAATCCCAGCCAACACAAGGCAGGAAACAAACCCCGGGTAGGGCACCAGCCCACCGCAGGGCACACGCACATACACACCAATCACACACTAGGGACAATTTAGGATCGGCAATGCACCTAACCTGCATGTCTTTGGACTGTGGGAGGAAACCCACGCAGACACGGGGAGAACATGCAAACCCCAGGTCTCCTTACTGCGAGACAGCAGCGCTAGCACTGCGCCACCGTGTAGACTTTGGGTACAAAAAATAAATACATATTGAATCTCTGATAAAGGTAACCCAAATAGTATTAGAACTCTGAGCAGAAAAAGTAAAAACTCCTTTGTGAGTACATTCCATTCTAGACATTATACTGCTAGAAAACGACCACAGGAGAGCAACGAGGCTGATTCCAGAACTAAGAAGTTTGAACTATAAGGAGAGATTGATTAAGCTGAGCCTTTTCAGTTTAAGTAAAAGGCGATTAAGAGGGGACATGATTGAGGGCTTAAAAATATAAAAGAAATTAGTACATTGGATTGAGGCTGTTACTTTAAAATGCATTTAAACATGAACACAGAGGCACATATGGAAACTTGATTGGGGTGATTTTTCTCTCCAACATTTTTCTTCACTCAGAGAACTACAGACACATAGAATAAATTACCAAGTATTGTGAAAGGCAGTGGGACTTTATGGGCATTCAGAACTCGATTTGAAGTTACTCTGGAGGAATTAGGTAGATAGGATTAGCAAGCTTTGCTGGGCTGAATGGCCGCACGTCAAACTTTTTCTAATGTTCTCATGATACTTACACCATCCATCCATTTACTTAATCCTACTTTAGGATCTATGGGAGCTACCACACCCAAAACACAAAAAGTGTGAATTTAGAGTCACAAATTACCAAATACTCTCATCTCTGGGACATAACAGGAAGACAGGAGTACCCAGACAACAATCCATGCAGACATGTAGAGAACATTCAGATTCACCCATGAAGTAAGTGTATTGGTATTTCAATTGTGTCTCCAGAAGCTGTGATGCAACAGCAATACATGTTTTTCATACTGCTGGCTTACTGTTAGGTGTATTTCACTGGACTGAATTTAATCTACAGATACTGTATTGATTTTTTTTTTCTTGATTAGTTATCAATCAGGGTTATTCTCATAGAACTAATATACACAGAGAAAAGGAGAGTATAATTCTTGAACTTATTTTCAGACAGAACACCAATAATGACAGGGATATCTCCTCCATTAATTACCAATCCATATACAGAGCCATCCAATGGAGTCTATGTTACTAATGGTATGCACTGTATACCTAGAAGACGACGACTGATCTTTTTTCACATTCAAACTGGTTCTCAGCTTCTCTTTTGCTATCACTGATTCCTTGCTGCACAAGACCTCTTCTAGTGACCATCCAGGAAATAGCTGGGAGATCAGAGGCTGTACCTACATTGAATAAAAGCACAATTTAATATTGAAACATTTAATCTACTGGTCAGAGGCACAGAAAAATTAAGTCTGACAAATAACATAGTTAAACAAATTATACAAGTAAGAAAGAGGAAACAAGAAGTGTGAGGGATTTAAGACAGAAAGCAGCAAGAACTTACAATGCCCATTCCATGAAATGTATAGTCTTTTACCTCTTGCAACATCTCCAAGTCTATCATTTAAAAGCAGGGCAAGAGTTTACTAGTACCAACATTTGTGTACAACTACAGTAATACTTCACATTAGCAGTTTGTCTATTGAGCCTTCATCTTGTAAAACTGCATACTGTTGATTGGTCCTTGCTTTTCAACACAGGCAGAGATATTTCCAAATGATCATTTTGCAATGTCTATAGAATTTAAGGTTTTTCTCAGGACCAAGGAGATGCAATGTTATTCAAGTTAACAACCAACATCCATACTGCAGAAATTCTAGCCCAATGTTCCTTACAACTTTGCTTCAATTAACCGATGTTTAAGGGCTTTTATCTATACACAACTCAATGAAGATTCAGTAACAGTTTCTCAATGTGGTTGTGGTCTGCACTTAACTTGGCCATTCTAAAACCCCCATTGTTATCTTTTTCAGCCATGCAGTTATAGACTTGTAGGTGTACTTAGGATTATGATCCTACTTGCATGATCCACTTTTGGCTAACCTTTACTTGTCAGACGGTGGCCTCACAATTTCCTTTATAATACTCTGACATAAAGAAGAGTAGATGGTGGACACATTGACTGTAAGGTATCTGTCTGATTTTAATTTTTGTATTTTAGTTTTATTTATAATGTGTGTTTTATCTATTGTTCTGTGTCCTTCAGTGTTTAGAAAGGCGCCTACAAATAAATAAAATATATTATTATTATTATTTATTACAGGTCTTAAAGCCGCCAAAGAACTTAAATAATGACCTCTCCTACACTATGATAGAGAGTTGAAAATGAGCACTGTATTTCATTTTCAATAAACATCTAGTTCTACATAATGACCAAATAGATTCTTAAATAGCAGTAAACCAGAGGTCTCAGGTTCAAGAGTAACAAAAAAATTGGGCAAGTAGAAGACTATTTTTAGGATGAGGTTTGTGAGTGTGCGGTGATAACACATTGCCTCACCCACCACACGCCAAACCACAAGGATTGGGACCCGAGTGCCTAATAAGTATTTATAAATCTGTTATTAGCACAATTGTAGATCTAAGAGAGGAGAGTGGAGCAGAAAAATCTATCCCAAAATGCATTGTGAAGGGGCGTGTCCCTCCTGTAATCTGTAAACACTTCTCACTTCAAACATGCCCATATCTTAAGTTTTCAAAACTTCACATGGAATCTTTGTAATTAAATTAATAATTCTTATGTTTAGTTAGTATTGACATGCTGAACTTAAAATTTTGAAAGGCAAATTTAAAAATATTAACCTGGAAGGAAACTGTGTTGTAAACAACATCAGTTATAGGCTTACCTGCTTATTTCTGGAGTCCAGAATCAATGAGATGATTGCATCATCCTTTGCCCCATCCATGTCTGAAAGCCTGTACTTGGCATTAGCTCTGTTCTGATAATAATCTGACATTGTTGGACTGTACTCGATAGCACTGGAGAGATTTTCAACTGCTTGAGTGTACTTCCTGAGAAAACGATTTACATTAACTCTAAGAACCAAATCTGAAAACAGACACTGTTATACTCATTTTCTCTTTGCTGTCGTTAGATGACCATAAAACCAGACTTTCATCATATAAACATGTTCTATTTTAAAAACCTACTAAAAACAAAATTAAGTATGCCAAAACTTCTATGTGGTATGACAAGATTAGGGTAGTCCCACAGTCATGGCCAAACTATTTGTCACCAAACTGTTCTTGGATGGATGAGAGAAGTTGCTGTCGGAGGATGTTTTGCTACCATTCTTTATTCGTGGCTCGGGATCGGGGCACCACCAGTGTAGAGCTTGCTCAGGAATGGCAGCAGGCAGGTGTGAGTGCATCTGCACACACAGTGAGGCAAAGACATTTGGAGGATGGCCTGGTGGGTGTCAAGAAGGGCAGCAAAGAAGCCACTTCTCTCTAAGAAAAGCATCAGGAACAGACTGATATTCTGCAAAAGATATGGGGATTGGGCTGCTGAGGACTGCTAGGGTCAAGTCATTTCCTCTGATGAATCTCCTTTCCGATTGCTTGGGGCATCCGTAAAAAAGAAAAGGTGAGCGACGCTACCATCAGTCCTGTGTCATGCCAACAGTAAAGCATCCTGAGACCATTCAAGCATGGGGCTGCTTCTCACCCAAGGGAGTGGACTCACTCACAATTTGGCCAAAGAACACAGCCATGAATAAAGAATGGGAGTAAAATAACCTCAAAGAGCAACTTCTCCCAACCATCCAAGGACATTTTGGTGACAAGCAGTGTCTTTTCCAGCATGAATGAGCACCATGCCATAAGGCAAGAGTGATAACTAAGTGGCTCATGGAACAAAACATCAAAATTTTGGGTCCATGGCCAGGAAACTCCCCAGACCTTAATCCCATTGAGAACTTGTGGTCAATCCTCAAGAGGCGGGTGGACAAACAAAAATTCACAAATTCTGACAAACTCCAAGCATTGATTATGCAAGAACGGGCCGCCATCAGTCAGGATTTGGCCCAGAAGTTGACTGACAGCCTGCCAGGGCGAATTGCAGAGGTCTTGAAAAAGAAAGATGGGCCACTGCAAATATTGACTCTTTGCATAAACTTAATACAATTGTCAATAAAAGCCTTTGAAATCTTTATACCATGGAACCATCTGACAAAAAGATCTAAAAGCACTGAAGCAGCAAACTTTGTGAAAACTGATACTTGTGTCATTCTCAAAACTTTTGGCCACGACTGTATATGGTGAAAGAGAATACAGTAAGGGATGCATGAACAAATCATAAGAAACAGTTGGCATTTAATTGTTTTGAGTGGTGAATGCACATAAATTACTGCACTTACCCTTGCTTGTAATGCTCCAACCCTAATGTCTTGTGGACCACCGCAATGCGGACATGGATGGTTTGGTCAGAGGAGTCGATTTCTTCTGCCTGCCTGTAATCTTCAAGGGCAAAAACCAACTCGCCCATCTTGAAATAACAGTCTTTATAAAAAGAGAACATTTGGGAATTGAACATTTAGCTTAAGATTTTCAACAAACATTTTAAGTTGTCTTTACAAAATATTCAAAAACATCATTTTCATAATTTGTTTTACTTTCTGAAAAAATTATACATACAAACCACAGAAACAATTTATACGCACATTTTTTATAGTGAGTATTATCCCAAAGTACTTTACAGATACAGTACATAGTAGGTGATTTATTCAGGATCACAGTGTGTCAAAGGCAAATACTGACATAGCATCCCAACAAGGCACAAAATATTAAACAATGATTTTAATATTAAATTTCAAAATGAATTAAAATAATGGAATTTGTACAACACAAACGAGATAAAACCATCATATTTAGATGATGCCAATAAATTAGTTGTGTTCTGTAAATTTTTCCATGTTAAGATTCAGCTGGTCAATATCCCTTTTTTACGTTTACTCATAGCAAAGCTTAAATGAAAATGATATACACATGAATGGTAAAATGTTCTCCAGAAAACAAGTAACATTAATTGTGGAAATAGAGAATAATGATTGCATAAAGATATTTTCATATAAAAATTGTAATTGGAAGAAACATTGTATACCTCCTCTATTGAGATATAGACCCTTTTCATTCTTCTCTTCTTTAATGGCCTTGTTAAGGAGCATAACAGCCTCATCATAAAACCCACGGGTGAAACAGAATACAGCAAAGTCATTGTAGGTGACAATCAGTTGTTTCTCTGCCTCAATCTGAATGGAGTTTTCCTTCAAATCGTTGGTCTCTTCCAGAGCAAGAACCAAGCTGTCAATTGCAGCACTGAAATCCTTGAGTTGCCTGTACAGAATCCCTCTAATGTACAGATATATATATATGTAAGTGTTTCTGTAGTTGTGCTAAACTCTGAACACATAAAAATACAAGTACACACTGAGTCTGACAGTATTAACTTATTCAGCACCATCTGCACTAAACAATCAAGTCTATTTTTCTTTTTCAGAAAGCAAAAATGGAATATTTTTATCATCAATTGCTTTGTACTTTGTATACAGAAATATTATTTTGGACAAATGTTTTAAACTGTAGCAGACAATTTAGACAGTCTTCCTTTAAGAGTAAAGTAGAAGAGTCATCTAGTTGATTAACAGAGATGTTACCTCTTTCATATTCCATGTTAACAGGTCAGAACTAAATTTGAGATCAAAACAAAATGCTGTTTTCAGCTAGTGAACCTTATTATCAATGCACAATACTTTCTTTTGTATTGAAACAATGCTGACATCACACACCACCCAGTATTCTCAAGACACTAGCACCCAGAGCTGCAAGATGTCACTGTCCGTTGTCAATTTTAGTGAGGGCAAAATGTCACAAAAACAGGACTAATGTATTCTAGAGAGTGGATGAGTATAGCAGGCACCCCACATTGCAATACAATTACAATATACTCCATAATCAGTACATAAAAAGAAGAGATTAAAAAGGCTAGTAACAGTGCTGGGTGACATTGTCTGCCATGTAAAGTACATTTCAAGAATGGTTATGCTTAAAATGTATAATGTACTGTGAGGACACAAAAGGAATAATGAAAAATAAAGTGTGCAGTTTTTTTCTCCATTACGTAAATGAAGAATATAACCCAGCCACAGGGGATGCACAAACCAATGTGTTTCTTCGTGCTGGTCCCAGGGTTACATAAGGAAGGGCATTCAGTGTAAAATTTTGCCAAATCAATATGCGGACAACAATACAAATTTCCATACAACAACCACCACCAGTACTGTTAGTCAACAGGGTGCTGGCAGAAATTGGGCTACTGTTGGCCGAAGAAGAAGAAGAGGGGGGGGAGACGTATCTGGAGGCAGGTGGAGAGGAGGAAGGTAAAGAAAGTGGAACTGAGGGTAGGAACTTTGAATGTTGGCAATATGACTGGTAAGGGGAGAGAGTTAGCAGATATGATGGAGAAAAGGAAGGTTGATATATTGTGCGTGCAAGAGACTAAATGGAAGGGGAGTAAGGCCAGGTGGATCGGAGGTGGATTCAAATTGTTCTATCATGGTGTGGATAGCAGGAGAAATGGAGTAGGGGTTATTATGAAGGAACAGTATGTCAAGAGTGTTCTGGAGGTGAAAACAGTGTCAGACTGAGTAATGATTATGAACCTGGAAATTGGAGGTGTGATGGTGAATGTTGTTAGAGCATATGCCCCGCGAGTTGGGTGTGCAATGGATGAGAAAGAAGATTTTTGGAGTGAGTTGGATGAAGTGATGAACAGTGTACCCAAGGAACAGAAAGTGGTGATTGGAGTGGATTTCAGTGGACATGTTGGTGAAGGGAACAAAGGAGACAAGGAGGTGATGGGTAGGTATGGTGTCAAGGAGAGGAATGGAGAAGGTCAGAGGATAGTGGATTTTTCCAAAAGAATGGACATGGCCGTGGTGAATACGTATTTTAAGAAGAGGGAGGAACATAGGGTAACATGCAAGAGTGGAGGAAGATGCACACCGGTAGATTACATCCTATGCAGAAGAGTCAATCTGAAGGAGACTGAAGACTGCAAAGTAGTGGCAGGGGAAAGTGTAGTTAAGCAGCATAGGATGGTGGTCTGTAGGATGACATTGGAGATGAAGAAGAGGAAGAGAGTGAGGGCAGAGCCAAGGATCAAATGGTGGAAGTTGAAAAAAGAAGACTGCAAGGTTGAGTTTAGGGAGGAGGTGAGACAGGCACTGGGTCGTAATGAAGAGTTACCAGACAGCTGGGAAACTACAGCAGATGTAGTAGAGGTGACAGCAAGAAGGGTGCTTAGTGTGACATCTGAACAGAGGAAGGAGGAAAAGGAAACCTGGTGGTGGAATGGGGAAGTACATGGGAGTATAAAGGAATAAAGCTGGTTTTGCTATAAAAAAAAAAAAGAAATACAGGAGCATATGTTGAGTTGTGTGAAAGGTTGGACACTAAAGAGGGAGAAAAGGACCTGTACCGATTGGCTAGACAAAGGGACCGAGCTGGGAAAGATGTGCAGCAGGTTAGGGTAATAAAGGATAAAGATGGAAACGTACTCACAAGCGAGGAGAGTGTGTTGAGCAGATGGAAAGAATACTTTGAGAGGCTTATGAATGAAAAGAATGAGAGAGAAGAGGTTGGATGATGTGGAGATACTGTAGTGAATAAGGAAGTGAAATGGATTCGCAAAGAGGAAGTAAGGACAGCTATGAAGAGGATGAAGAATGGAAAAGCCATTGGACCAATGACATACCTGTGGAAGCATGGAGGTGTTTAGGAGAGATGGCAGTGGAGTTTTTAACCAGATTGTTTAACGGAATCTTGGAAAATGAGAGGATGCCTGAGGAGTGGAGAATAAGTGTACTGGTGTCGATATTTAAAAATAAGGGGGATGTGCAGGACTGTAGTAACTACAGCGGCTTAAAATTGATGAGCACCAGCATGAAGTTATGGGAAAGAGTAGTGGAAGCTCAGTTAAGAGGGGAGGTGATGATTAGTGAGCAGCAGTATGGTTTCATGCCAAGAAAGAGCACCACAGATGCGATGTTTGCTCTGAGGGTGTTGATGGAGAAGTTTAGAGAAGGCCAGAAGGAGTTGCATTGCGTCTTTGTGGACCTGGAGAAAGCATATGACAGGGTGCCTCGAGAGGAGCTGTGGTATTGTATGAGAAAGTCGGGAGTGGCAGAGAAGTACATAAGAGTTGTACAGGATCTGTACGAGGGAAGTGTGACCGTGGTGAGGTCTGCGGTAGGAATGATGGATGTATTCAAGGTGGAGGTGAGATTACATCAGGGATCGGCTCCGAGTCCTTTCTTATTTGAAATGGTGATGGACAGGTTGACAGACAAGATTAGACAGGAGTCCCCGTGGACTATGATGTTCGCTGATGACATTGTAATCTGTAGTGAGAGTAGGGAGCAGGTTGAGGAGACCCTGGAGAGGTGGAGATACGCTCTAGAGAGAGGAATGAAGGTCAGTAGGAACAAGACAGAATACATGTGTGTAAATGAGAGGGAGGTCAGTGGGATGGTGAGGATGCAAGGAGTAGAGTCGGTGAAGGTGGATGAGTTTAAATACTTGGGATCAACAGTACAGAGTAATGGGGATTGTGGAAGAGAGGTGAAAAAGAGAGTGCAGGCAGGGTGGAGAAGAGTGTCAGGAGTGATTTGTGACAAACGGATATCAGCAAGAGTGAAAGTGAAGGTCTACAGGACGGCAGTGAGAGCAGCTATGTTATATAATAATAATTCTTTGCATTTATGGGTTGGAGATGGTGGCACTGACCAGAAAGCAGGAGACAGAGCTGGAGGTAGCAGAGTTAAAGATGCTAAGATTTGCATTGGATGTGACGAGAATGGGCAGGATTAGAAATGAGTACATTAGAGGGTCAGCTCAAGATGGACAGTTAGGAGACAAGATACAGAGGACAGAAAGATATGGAAGATGATCCGCTGTGGCAACCCCTAACAGGAGCAGCCAAAAATAGAAGAAGAAGACGTAAATGAAAAATATAATTGCATTAAAGAAATTGCAGAGTTGAGCTTCCACATTAATTGCTGGACTGTAAGGGTATAAACAATGTGAAGAAAAACAGACAATGTGTAAACTCTACAGAGAAAGCAAAGACTTGGACAAGACATGAAAAACTACTGTATATACAGTCATTTTATGGAGGAAATAAATAAGGTGGATGCCTGCTAATGCTTTAAAATAAATTATTCAGAAGGCACAGAAGTAGAGCAATAATTGAAAGAATGTATTTCTTCAGAAACAGAACAACAGAAATATAAAACTAGTTACCATGCAACGTGAATGCAAGCAGCATCATGGGTATTTTCAAAGCACCTTATGACATTATTGTGGATACATTAGATCAGGGATCCCTAACTCCGGTCCTGGAGGGCCCCAGTGGCTGCAGGTTTTCATTCTAATCCTTTTCTTAATTAGTGACCTGTTTTTGCTGCTAATTTACTTCTTTTGAATTAATTTGAATTGACTTGTTTTTTTAAGATTTGTTCCCCTGAATTTCTTCATTTTTCCCTCTGAATTGCTTCATTTCTTTCCTTAAATAGCACCCAAAAAGAAATGAAATGTGAAGTGTGTGAGCCAACAGTGAGACCAACTAAGTCAGGGCCTCAAACTACAACCAATTTCACTCCAACCAGTTGCTTAATTAGGCGCCGATTCTTCTTGTTAATTAAACTCGTTCTTTAATTCCATGGCTTTTTGCTGCTCTCGTTGTACAATAGCAGACATTTCCGAAATTGTTGATTTTCTCTTTTCTAAGAGCACTGGTAAAATGTTTTGTGGACCTGAGCAGATCAACATTCCTGAGACCTTCATCTTTCTTTGATTTTCAGATATTGTATGATGGACACAGTTTGCTGGTTATGTTTTTTGGTTCATTTAGTATCTCATTATTGTTTGGACGCTAATTAAGGAAAAAGAAACAATTAAGAGGTCTGAGTCTTCAAGAGCAAATCAAATAAAATGAATTCAAAAGAAGTTAATTAGTAGTAAAAAAACATGTCACTAATTAAGAAAAGGGTTAGAATGAAAACCTGCAGCCACTGTGGCCCTCCAGGACCGGAGTTGGGGACCCCAGCATTAGAAGAGCAGAAACTCACTCTAAAGGGTTGAATTTTCACTTAGGTATGTTTCAGCCCTCTGCTATGGGATTAGGGTCTCCTAGTAGTTCAGGGTCATGTTTCTGCAAGTTATGGTACCATTACTTTAACAAAACTACTGTAGACTTGGTAACATTAATATAACTGTAAAATCTCTGCCTTGTCTACTGTAAGAATCTATGGATCATTTGCTTTCAATAGTTGAAATTACATTCTAAATTTTTAAACCGTGTTACTGAAAAATAAAATCACTATAATATACTTATTTCTAGAATATGTTAAAAAAGAATAACTACTTATTTTAATAAATGTACACAATACTGTCAAAATAAGATTTGCATACCTAAATAGAAAATACTGGACATTTTCAGGATTGTTTTCCAGTGCTGTATTGATTTTTTGCAGAGCTTCATGCAGCTTTCCCATCACAAGTCGGCTTTTGGCTTCATCAAAGGCTTTCTCTGCACTTTCATTCAACTCTTTTAATAAAGATTGTGCTTCCAAACTATTTGGAAACACAGTAAGGGCTGTTTTCACATCATGGTAACACAGAGTCACCTTCCAGATAAAAGCACAAACAAACACAACTATTGTAAACATAATGAATAAATTAATTGACTGTTGTATAAAACATATGGTTTTACTGGTTTCAAGAATTAATTTACTGTTTATTTTTAAAGACAGGGTACTATCAAGAATTTCAAGCAAGCAGTTTAATAAAAATAACCTACTGGAATGCATTTATACTACACAATGTGTTTGGTTGTGGTTAACATAGATACCTGCATGTACCCCACACTCAGATACGTATGCCATCCCACTCCTTTCAGAGTGTCACTTTAATAACAGTAATAGAACAGGAGTCCTCAACCTTTATTCTTGGTGAACTGAAATGTTTTGAAGTATTAAACTCTTGTTAAGTAAAACTAAAGGGGGAATACTTGCAGATATTTTTTGTGAATATCTTTTTATTTTTCTTCATACCTACAATTTTTTTAATGTTACGTATTAACAATAGTGTGGTTTGATATGAAAGAAAAATTAGAATGCTTAGCATTTTCTTATTTTATTTTACAAAACATATATAGTTCAGAGCTTGAATTTCATGTGTGGTAATAACAAGTTGGGGCAGGGATTTATTAGTATTGGGGAGTGCTACGTTGGATTTTTAAAAAATGATATACATGTAGACATTCCACCAGGGGGGGTAAACGTTAATATTTAACATTATACATAGTTATTGTCTGTTTTTTCACCTGTATTATTATCATTCTTTAATTTAATATTATTTATTGTATCAGTATGCTGCTGCTGAAGAATGTGAATTTCCCATTGGGATTAATAAAGTATCTATCTATCTATCTATCTATCTATGGTGGGCTAGGAGATTTGTCTTACCATGTGCACATACAAAATTTATAAAGTTACAGCTTCTGTCCATTAACTGAACAATAAGCCCTGCTGAAATCAATACTAAACAAGTGTACACATGGCGTAACATCCAGGTGTATTTGGCAACTAAGTTAAATGATATGAAAGCTGAAGCATTTCACTGTTTTACTCACTTAATCCAAGAGTCATTTCTTACATGTTTTATTATTAAATAGTTTTGTAACAATGAGTCATATTCAAAAGTAATGACAATAACAGAATGCAATTACATGTGTTAGTAGACTACATTAAATGAATACTTTTATATAGCACTTTATGATGGAGTTAAAGGCAGAGCACACATAGGCTTGTGGCATGAAGTGAAAAAGGCATTGAGTGATGTGTGTTAGTGGTGGAGGGTCTGTGTTTAATGAAAGCATACCCAGTAGAACAGTATCCAGAAAATAGCAACTGAAAAATATCTATTAATACAAAATGACCAATACTAGCATAAAATCAGAATCGATATAACCCTATGAAAGGAGAAAAGGAACCAAAATCAGTACCCCATCTAGCTATTAATATTACTAAAAATACAGTAATTTGTTAAAACTATGTAAATAAGAAAAGGAACTGATTTATTTTATAATGGGAATGGGAAGGGTGCATGATGTGCAAAAACATCCCAGGCTTGTGGCAACTCTTTGTGGATATCTAGGACTGAAAGTTCCAGGGCTTAAGACACTGAATTTTTCCCATTTCTCGATGCCACGGTCCATTTTTAAACCCGTCCTGTGTTAGCATGGGAAAGGTGCTATATAAATAAAATGTTTTATTATTATTATTATATATAATTTATTTAGTCATTATTTTATAAGCTGTTAATTAGTTCAAACACCATTTGCTGCAGGCTGATAATGTCAGTTCATTACAATAATAAATCCGCAGATAATATTGTTCAATCTATTCAATCTTAAAAATGCTTACATAATTGCTTTCTCCTTCCTTTTATTTCTAGAGAAGTGACTTTTTTGTATTCTATTAGTTAAGTTGCCTAAAGCAGCAGGAGAACGGTGCTGCTGTGGGCACTGATTGCATTCACATGGTGTTCCCCTCATCAGACTCACTTGCACTGGGCATCAGAGCGGCTGCCAGAAGAGTAAAAGTGGAAAACATACAAAATAAACAAATTCAAGCAACTGCTCTCAAGGTAAAATTGAAACAGTAAACTAATTCCTAGTCACATAGAATGTTTCTCTGTTTTAAGATGGAGGAGCTCACAAATTTGCCAAGACTTTTTACATTTTAAAACTTTACCTGGTGTGATCTGTTCAAGAAATCTGAATGAAAATTGAACTGTCTACACAAATTTCTTTGAAGAATAAGGGTGGCACATCTCAAAAAAAAAAAAAAAAAAAAAAAGGTCCATGGGGGGCTGAGTTGTTTCATGTGGACAGACAGACATGGGATTTCACAATAGGTGCTTCATGCATTATATGCGAACACACCTAAAAATTTAAAATTACTATGTAATTGTTGGCGGCACGGTGGCGCAGTGGGTAGCGCTGCTGCCTCGCAGTTGGGAGACCTGGGGACCCGGGTTCACTTCCCGGGTCCTCCCTGCGTGGAGTTTGCATGTTCTCCCCGTGTCTGCGTGGGTTTCCTCCGGGCGCTCCGGTTTCCTCCCACAGTCCAAGGACATGCAGGTTAGGTGGATTGGCGATTCTAGTGTGTGCTTGGTGTGTGGGTGTGTTTGTGTGTGTCCTGCGGTGGGTTGGCACCCTGCCCAGGATTGGTTCCCTGCCTTGTGCCCTGTGTTGGCTGGAATTGGCTCCAGCAGACCCCCGTTACCCTGTGTTCGGATTCAGCGGGTTGGAAAATGGATGGATGGATGTGATTGTCATGTAAATGAATGAATACCAAAATAATTCAGGATATTCTGATTTACAAAAACTCTTAAAAGTTGTTTGTATATGGCACACTTTTTAAATCAAGTTAGTTAGAAAATCACCATCAGATTTGCAACATTTGCTGTCGAGAGATCGCATCAGTGTATGTAATACACATTAACTGGTTAATAACACCTAACAGTGTAATATTTAACAGAAAAATCAAATTACTCAAATTTCAAATATCACCAACTCCTGATGCTTTAATTTTCCAAATCTTACATGATTTAAATGCTTGTGCAGTCTTGCTCTTAGAATATATAGTTCTGGTTTTCCAGTTTCTTTCTCAAGCATCTTGTTTACCAGTGTTAAGCATTCGCCATGTTTGCCTAAACATGCAAGGCAAGCTAAGCTGAAAAAAAGAGAACAGTATAAAGTAAAATTAAAGTAATAGGAAAACTTAATGAGCTAAATAAGAAGTTTATGAAATCAAAAGATTAGTTTAAAACAATAGTAAATTAGCAATAGAGTTTACATATTTCGATTTTTCAGTCTTGGATGTTTCAAATGATCAATAAAATATCAGTATATCAGCAAATTGAATTGTAACATTTGCTTTCACAATCAAATAGATAGTCATAATGTCAGCTCACCTTCTGATGTGGTATATGTAGTTATCAGGTCTCAGTTCTAAGGCTTTTGCAAATGACTCCAAAGCATCTACATACATGCCTTGGTCAAACAAACATTGTCCCTGTAAAGACAGTACTCTGGAGGTAAACATAAAATAAACAGAAAAGGAAAAACAGAAAAATAATCTGTTTTTCAACAATGTTCCATCACTGACTCCAATACAAATAACAGCATACTGCTAGCTTCAGTGATTTGTGAAAAAATTATTTCTAAGTTTTATCGTTTGCTTGCTTGATGTGTCTACACACATGTAAAATGCATTTTGATGGTGGTATAAATAGAGGGTTAGGCCAACATCACACATGTATTGCTTGCTGTGATGTAAGATCTGCTCAGAGACCCGCAGTTGATGGCTCATTTTAAATAGGCGCATGTTTCTGGTATCTTGTCTGCACTTATCAATGTGTCATTAAACTATTCAGGTATGTTATTGCCAGAAATTTGAAGGAATCTGAAGACAAAGTGGAGAAGCATAGTGGAATGAGTGCTGCTGCTTCACAGCCTCTGGAACCTAGCTTTGAACAGATAATGGCCCCATTTCTGTGTAAATTTCAGTATTTGTGATGCATGTTTCTCCATGATAGTCTAGTTTTTCCAAAAATGTTCCAAAGATATGCAGTTTAGTTGGGGACTCTATCCTGCCTCAGCATGAATGAGTGAAGACTGTGATGGAGTGGTACACTGAGAGAGTTATGAATTAGCATTATAAGTTAGCTAATGTATTATAATGGCCATGTGAACACAAGAATAAAGTACAATACCGTACTATAAAAACAATACATTTCTAATTCATAGGCATAGTCTAGATTTTATTAACAGAAGAAAGAAAAAATTAAAACTTAATTTGGTATGAATTAAGATAAGTGTCACAGTAAGGTCCAAATTTATGTACACCATTCATTTTTTATGTTTTCTAGCCTGTATGAATCACTATTGTATTTTCTCATTTTTTCACATGTTCAATCTGTAAAAGCAGATGTTTTCTCAGGAAATTGAACTTTATATGACTTATGAAACCTGAAAGAATGACAAGAGAAAGTAAAACTAAAACAATAAAACAATAATAATAATGTGTTTTGCAATTTATCCCTTACAATATTGCATATAAATAAACAAGCATGTGTGAAATATAAACCTAATTGAACAGGCAAATTAAAGAGTGGTAGGCAGCCTCTGCAATTCCCCATTTTATTCGAGATGTTTGGCTCCCCCTACTGGTATTTCTCTTTCTCCTTTCCTTTACATCAGAATTGAACAGAATTAGCAATTTAAAGAGAACAGGCTTGTATTTTAAATGTGATTTGATAAGTTATTATCGCTAAATCAAATTCCTGACCTGAAAATAGAAGATGAAAGCAAAACGGCTTTGGAAAAATTCAGTGCATGTGTCCAACTCACACGCCTTCCTATAATTCAATGTGGCAGACTGGAAGTCACACAGCTGCAGGTAGGCTTCGGCTCTGCATATGTAGAGTTGTGCCTGTGACAAACAACAGATATTATAGGTTAGCAAAGGTACTTCATAAAATTATTTTTGACATTTCTGAAATGGCTTCCTACTTATTTATTACTTTACTGGATTCTTGCAGATACAGTCCAGTAACAAGTTGAAATATGACATTAGTAGCTGACCATGGTTTCTTGTTATGCCACTTTTACTGCAATGTATGGTTTAATATCAACAATTTATGAATTATGCTTCATTATGGTTTTGTGCTCTGTCTAAGCAAAATGCATCCACACAGCCATCTATTTTATTTATACTCACTCAAAATGGTACAATAATTTAAGATTTAACAGTAAGGCATCCCTGGAGAAACATGCAAGGATGCAGAACTTCTAAAATTACCTTAATTGTAAGGAGTCATGTGATAGATGTGTATCATAAAAGGTGACATGTACTATGAAAATTTATTGATAAAAACTAAACAAACAAGTACCACTCCTGATCTTTAATTTTTAGATGAGTAAGTAATTGTTTAGTGAGTGTGTGCGTACAAATTTGTTCCGCAGTGGACTGGTATTATTTTGAGGACTTGATTATTGACTTATGCACAAAGCTGGCTTGCACTCTGTAACCCTATGCTGGAAAAAGCAGGATTAGAAAATAGAAAAAAAGAATCATATACTACTATGATAAACTAAAACCATTTTAGATCTGTGTATAAAACAGCACAATGTAAACTCTAGTGTAGTTATTTATGCATTTCTTCACATTTTGCTGAACGTTTTCACTGTGTCTATACAGCAGAAGTAGAGTTATACAGAAGACTGTTAAGAAGGCAGTCATATAGTAAATTAACATCTAGAAGCACGAGTTCTGTTTGACCAAAATAATTAAAAGTTTGTGTGATTTGGAGGAGAAATATTTATAGTGGGCGGCACGGTGGTGCAGTGGTAGCGCTGCTGTTTGCTTCCCGGGTCCTCCCTGCATGGAGTTTGCGTGTTCTCCCCGTGTCTGCGTGGGTTTTCTCCCACAGTCCAAAGACATGCAGGTTAGGTGGATTGGCAATTGTAAATTGGCCCTAGTGTGTTCTTGGTGTGTGGGTGTCCTGCGGTGGGTTGGCACCCTGCCCAGGATTGGTTCCTGCCTTGTGCCCTGTGTTAGCTGGGATTGGCTCCAGCAGACCCCCGTGACCCTGTGTTCGGATTCAGCGGGTTGGTAAATGGATGGATGGGTGGATGTTTATAGTTTTCAAGAGGTGTGATACTTGACAGTTTCACAGCTCACTCAGTGAAATGTTACATTAGAGACAATTATACTTACTTTAGAAATTGGTCTTGTAGAAAGTAATTAAAACTGGAGATCGATAAAAGACACAAAGCTTGTTTAGGTTAAAATACTGATGGTAAATTGAGACATCTGAATTACATATTGGAATTGGGCTAATTGTAAAAACACATACCGCTATAATCATGAATAATTCTGCATACTCACACACAGGATTTAGCTGAATGTAATAAATCCTTTGATTCAAAATGTTTATCTTGTTATTGTTCCCATTTCCATAGTCTAGGACTTCAAAGGTCACCAAGCGAAAGAAGCTGCAGCTCAGTACCTAATATATACTACTGGGATGTTGATGTGAATTTTTTGTCAAGTTGCAAATGTACAATTGAAGTTACTCACTATGAAATGAACAGACCGATAGTGTATTACTATTACAGCAATTAGGTGTTAGCCTGGATGTTCACTTTTATAGACCAAACAGATAGTAAAGCTAACAATGTAACAGAAACGATGGGTACAAGGATTGCATGATGGAAAGGCGATTAGTGTTGCTATGTTATAACTCTAATGACCTGCACACTCTCCCTGTGTCCATTTGGGCTTTCCTTGGATTAATCTGCTTATATATTTTTATTAACTATTAAACATGTGGACCTCCATTCCTCAAATAAAGGCGATCCATATAGAGCAAGCTGAACTTTTCCACTTTGGAAAGACATAGTTTTTTTTTTCACCATAATAATAATAATTCTTTACATTTACTGTATATAGCATTTGTCTCACAAAAATACAGATACTTAAATGTTGCTGTTCTTCTTTTTCCTGCTTCCAATTACAGAGTTCCTTGTCACAGTTAGTGATCACTAATCACAATACTTACACTTGATTATAAATCCAGAAGACGTATGTAGCATGAATTTATTACAATAAACTGTTTTGCCCACTAGTAAGATGCTCAGCAAATGGCCACTTTTCTTTCTGCCATGTTACTTTGTCAATCACTTTACTTTTCTGAAATTGCTGCAAGATCAAATTTCCAGAATGCATTGGGTCATTGGCTTTTGATTAAGACCAAGATCAAGGTTCTTGCATTAATAGTTTGAAAGTACCAGCAGGTCATCACACCGTATATGCTTGGCAATCAGTGGATGCCACAGGTTCTACAGGTTCAGGTTCTACAACTTGCTTAATAAAATCATTTTAAGAACTTTGTTTCTCCATCTGATGTTGCCGCTCTTTTTTTTCGTTCTGCCATGTCAACTTCTTATTAAGTTTGTTGCAAGAAACACACAAACCCAGCTCCCTTATTCCAAGGTTGCTGTTACCTCAAATCAAATGAGTGGATTCACCAACACCTATCAGGTCTCATTAGATATTGCAGATCTTTCTTTTACTTTTTCCTGCTACAGAGTTCTTCATTACATTTAATGATCAATAAACAATACTTGGGGCAGCACAGTGGCATAGTGGTTAGTGCTGCTGCCTCGCAGTTAGGAGACCTGGGTTCGCTTCTTGGGTCCTCCCTGCGTGGAGTTTGCATGTTCTTGCTGTGTCTGCATGGGTTTCCTCCGGGTGCTCCGGTTTCCTCCCACAGTCCAAAGACATGCAGGTTAGGTGGATTGGTGATTCTAACTTGGCCCTAGTGTGTGCTTGGTGTGTGGGTGTGTGTGTGTGTGCCCTGCGGTGAGCTGGCGCCCTGTGCTGGCTGGGATTGGCTCTAGCAGACCCCCGTTGGATAATGGATGGATGGATAAACAAACAATACTTACACTCAATATGTATGTACCATGTCCTGGGGGATTATCAATAGATGGGCTTTCGGGTGCAGTGACTTTATTACATGCTGACCACCTATCACATGTATTTCTCTGTCTTTCTCGATCTCATATTCTGTATCTTGCATCTGATGCTCAGAATAATGAGCTGCTTTTCTTCTTGTTCTTCTTCCTATTATGGAATTCCTCATCATGCCATTGGCCTCTGCGATTTGCATAATGCTCAGCAGATGTCCATGGTGTTCTTTTTCTTTTCACCCTGTCACTTCGTTCATCTATTACTTTGGCGTAAAAACAAGTGCAGGTCATTTAAGCGAGGTTGCCACTACCTCACATTTTTTGAAATGCCAGTACATATTGGTTCATAAAGCCTTTGATCAAGACCAAGATCAACTGAATGTCAACTGGAACCACTGCACTAGCAATCCCAGCTGCCTTTTAGGAATAAAATTCCCAACACCAGTCTAGAGCAAATATTAACACATCATAGACAATGTTCCCAATGTGCCTCTTATTAATTAATGACACACTACTTCCAAACATACAGTATTTTCTGTGTAATCCCATCAATATTAAAAGAATGTTAAAAGATATCATGATGAGTAAAACCTCTGGTTATCTTAGACTAGAACTGAAGATCTCACCAGTCCTGCAAACCACATGCTACATATACAATACAGCAAAATATTTCAATAAGAATTTGACCTACTTTATGTGGATGTAGGTTGATTGCTTTGGTGAAACATATAACTGACTTCTCCCAGTCTCCATGAGAATTTGCTTCCAAACCTTTATGATAGCTGAACATAAAAAACAAAAATACATTTTTAATTAAGTAAATGCAAATATTTTATATAATAGTGTTTAAAAATTATGACATGACTGTACAAGTTCATGGCACACTAAACTGTCAGAGAAACAGCACGTTTCTAGTAAGCTACAAATACATAAAGAAACTTACCACCCCTTTCTCACAGCAAAAACATTCCATCTTTTGCAGACAATTACGAATGTCTCTGCTCTTATTCATTCCAAGTATACTTCAGAAAACAGGGCAAACACAATTGCTTACTTAGTGGCTTAACCAATAATTAAAGTACTGTAATTGTTTGTTTCTGCACTACACAGGTAGCTTACTCCGATGCAGTACCATATCATCAATACTTAGACACAATCTCAATCCAAATATACAAAAATATTCTTAGTGACCGTAGGAATTGTTCATGTCGGCAAAGGCTTGATCATTCTGATAAACAATGTTAACAACAGATCTCAAAGGTAAACAGACCCATCTCTTGGTTTATCAGTCTAATGCTTATACTTTGCAGCACTTCAAATGAATTCAAATAACAATACAAGCAGAAGCAAAGGCTATTGTACAGTTGAATATAATATTATTTTGCATACTATATACACTAAAGGCTTGCACAGACTATATGTTGTGATTTAGCTTTCAAAAGCTTAATGCAAGAGAAAAAATGTATTAAAAGGAATCACGCCTATGAGGAAAAAATGGCTAAAGGATGAGGAAATCATGTTTCTTTTTATACCAAGCGCAAGATACATTCATTATTGAACTTCCCAAAAGTGTACATAGTCTGAATAAGACATTATGCTAATAAAAAACACCAATATTATACATAGAATTGGATATTACTTCTTACTAAAGTGCAGTATAAAATGTTAATTTGGTTTCCTGCATAAAGAATTGTCAATAGAAAATAAAACCACATTATAAATTTGTCATAATTTTCTCATCAAACTAATTCAAGAAACATTCAAAACATAATTCTGAAATAATAAGCATATTAAACTGAATTAAGAATTGTTCAAACAGGATAATGTTTGTGAATTAGATCATTGGTCTGTGCTGGATTACTATTGAACTATGAATCATGTTGATATCTACAAAGCAAGACGTTTTTCTACATCCTAGGTCACCAATAGGCAGACTGTGGTCCAGATCCATACCCAGAAGCCGTTCTATACGGACCCAGACCTATTATTATATTTTGATGGATCATTTCTATTTTAACTGTGGTGGGTTGGCACCCTGCCCAGGATTGTTTCCTGCCTTGTGCCCTGTGTTGGCTGGGACTGGCAGACCCCCGTGACTCTTTGTTCGGATTCAGCGGGTTGGAAAATGGATGGATGGATGGATTTCTATTTTAATCTGTGCAACTTTTCTCACATTTATGGTAGTCTTTCTTTAACCTTTCCTCTTGTCTTTACGGTTGTCAATGTATTTACACAGGAGATGCACAGACCAATTGCATGCATTGTAACTCATTCCATGTGACATTACTCAGCAAATCAAAATCATTTATTCACAGCAACATTGCGAGTTGGTATGTGTGTGTGAAAATACATATAAAAACATACACACAGCCAGCTGTGAGGAGACAGAGACAAAGATGTCCAAAGAAGTGAGTTAGGGAAACAGATACTCTAAGATGAGGAAAATAGACAGAGAAAATAGAGCTTTTAATCCAGAAAGGACAGACTCGTATATATCCATACTTCCCATAGGGAGTTCAAAACCAGCTTGCCTCATATGCGCTGAGACCGTGGCTATAATTAAAAGTGGCAATGTGAAGCGTCACTACGAGACAATGCAAACATTTTTTAAGCAATCACACTCACTCAAATCTGAACTAGAGGCATAGAAAATGCATGATCTAAGTGCCCAATATGATTGATCCACCAGACTCCTGATACAATCATTCACTGCCCAACATTTGTCAGTGAATGTTCCCTTAAAGTTGCATGGCTTTTGGAACAACATAAAAAACCTTTTACTGACTCAGGAATTGTCAAGGAGTGCATAGGTGTAGTGGCTGAAACCTTACTGGAGGGAGAACAAAAGCAAGAGTTATGTGAAAAGATCAATCAAATCCCCATGTCAGCATCAACAGCCACAAGAAAAACAGAAGTATTAACCCAGGATGTGTTAGAACAGCAATGAAGCAATGTGTAGTCATAGCTATAGATGAGTCAACTGATGTGTCTGACAATGCTCAGCTGTTAGTTTATGTAAGATTATACAACAAGGAGAAAAGTCAAGCAAAATGACACCTTTTATTGGCTAACTAAAAAGATTACAATATGCAAGCTTTCGAGGCAACTCAGGCCCCTTCTTCAGGCAAAATGTAATTAGTCTTTCAAAATGTCCAAATTGCCCTGACATTTCTGACTTTGAAGAACAAGGCAAATCTCTTACTGTACGACATATAACGTGTTTACAGAAGAGCATAATCACAGGGTTAGCAGGGCTGCTAAAACAGAATACTTACATTTACCAACTAAGAATTCAGGGCTTAACAGTTTAAGACCAAAACAAAAATGGTGCTACACCAAGAAAAATTGCTGCGAGCCCCTGGTATATATGACATATTAAACAGCAATGATCCTGATGCTATAGTATAAACTAGAAGGTTTAGAGTGCGACAATGGAGTTCTTTATAAATGTGTAGTGTGCAAGATTGACCTTCATGAAAATACATTTAAAGCATTGTAAAAATGAGAAAATAACCTTAAAGACAGCAAGTCAACTCAGTGGTTAGTGCTGCTGCTTATCAGGTCCAGCTTCCTAGGTCTGAATCCTCTGTCGGAGTTGTCGTCTGTTTCAGGTTTGTTTGCAGGGGTTTTCCTCCAATAACTCTAAAGGTATGCAGGTTAGGTTAATCGGCGACTCTAAACAGGCTCCTCTGTATGTGTGAGTGGGCTCAGTGATGGACGCGAAGCTGCCCTGGGCTATTTCCTACCTTGTAGTGGGATAGACTTTGGTCTCTAGAACCATGAATTAGATCAAGTGAGTTTGAGAATTTTATATTACGTTTAAAGGACATTCAGAATATTTTGATGAACTGCTCTCATTTCAAAGCACCCGAAATAAATACACTTTAAAGTGCCTGCACAAACGTATGTGAGCATCCCCTGCACCTCCCTGAGATATGGGCATGCATTATAAAATACAGGCAGCATTATCAGCGAGAAATTGTTGACTATGAAAATGGACAAAGTTAAAAATCTCAAGTTCTTGTCTAATAATATTTCTTTTTGGAAGCATTTCTTTTTCTGTATGTATGTTCTAATTGTAAACTGTAATTTCCACAAAATGTTAAATGCTTTTTTATTATTACAGTAGTTCAGACATGACTCTGAATGTTTCATCTAGGCGCATGTAGTAATGTTACATTTGCCATATTTTTAAAAGTTTAAATAAATAATTTTATTTGGAAGCAACATGCAATTATCTATTTACTAGCACTTTGATGTTTGATGTTCACTAGTAGGAAAAACAGTTCTATTGTTGTACTATATTTGTAGGTACAATAAATACAGTGCCTTCAGAAAGTAGTGAGACTATTTAATTTTTTCACATTTTACTATGATGCAGCTTTGTGCTAAAATCATTTAAATTTATTTTTTTCCCTCATGAAACAACACTCCAAATGACAAAGCAAAAACAGGACTTTAGGAATTTTTGCAAATTTATTAAAAATAACAAACTGAAATATCACATTAACACAAGTATTTAGACCTTTTGCTATAACACATGACATCTAGTTCAATTGCTTCCCTTCAATCGATCATCACTGAGATGTTTCCACACCTTCTTTGGAGTCGGACAGAGGTCAAATTCACTTGTTGGGACATAATTATAAAAAGCACACACTCATTTCTATAAGGTCCCACAGATGATGATGTGTATCAGAGTAATTACCTACAGAAGTTAGAGACAGGATCGCGTTGAGGCAATGATGTGGGGAAGGCTACAAACATTTTTTTTTGTTGTTGTAATACTGAAGGTTTCCAAGAACACAGTGGCCTTTATAATCCTTAAATGAAATAAGTCTTGAACAACCACACCTGGCCAAACTAAGCAAATAGGTGAGACGGGCCTTGATAAAAGAGGTGACTGAGGACTTGATGGTCATTCTGGCTGAGCTCCAGAGAACATGCATGGAGATGGAAGAAACTTCCAGAAGGACAACCACCACTACAACACTCCACTAATATGGACTTTATGTTAGACAGGCCAGATGACACATGAAAGTCTGCTTGAAGTTTGCTAAAAGTTGTTGACTGGACTCTCAAGATTCTTTGGTCAGATGAAACCAAGATTGAACTGTATGGCTTCAATTTTAAGTGTCATCACTGGGGGAAACCAGGCAACACTCATCTTCTGTGCAACACCATTTCTTGATGAATCATGCCATTGGGTTTGTTTTTCTGTAGCAGAGACAGGGATAGTAATTATGGTTGCTGAATGGACCATGTAGTGATATCCTTAATGAAAACCTGCTGCAAAGTACTGTGGGCATTGGACTCGGATATGGTTTCACATTTCAACAGGACAATAAGTCTAAGCACAACACAAAAACAACACAGGAGGGATTAGGGTCACCTCTGTGAATGTTCTTGAGTGCCCCAGGCAAAGCCCTGACTTAAACGAAATTGACATCTCTGGAGAGACCTGAAAATAGCTCTCGACCGATGGCCTCCATCAAACCTGACAGATCTTCAGAGGTTCTGCAGAGAAGAATAGTGGAAAAATCCCCAAATCCACGTGTGCAAATCTTGTTGAGTTACACCCAAGTAGACTCTGGGCTACAATCTGTGCTTAAGGGACTTTAACTAAGTAATGAGTAAAGGGTCAGACATTTTAGTGTCAATATGATAAGAGAAAAAATGAATTAAAATTAACAGTCTGTATACATTCTGAAGGCATCTGTTTTTCAAATGATCTAATACATTCACATTTAATTATTTCTAATAAAGCAGGACAATTATATTTTACAATTATAGTTTTATGCTCTATTTTAAATATTTAAGGAAGTAAATAAAAAATATAATTTAGCATATTAATTAATGTGTACACAGTAAAGTAAAAAAATGTCATCTAAATAAATTATACACTAACAACAAACAACATATTAATATTACAATTTGATGCCCTGGCACCCTGCCCAGGGGTGTTACTTGATGTTTTTGGCCATTTCAGTGGTGACAGCAACAGTATTTCAAGCAGTAATGTTTCTGTAATAATAATTAGCAGATCTCTGTGTTTGAAAATGTGCATAATGCAGTCTACTCCATACATGTGACACTACTACTATTAAAAAGTATTTCTTTAAAAATACAGTAGCTTTGTTTAAATAAGAGCAAGGGAACAAGTGGAGACTTAATTTTTTAGTATTAGGCTGCTTACCGTCTGTTTATCTTTAACAAAGTCCAGCACTTTGTTATTGTCAAGGTTTCAATCTTGATTTTGTGAACAAACAATGTGTTCAAACAACAATTGCTTAATGAATGTATGAATTTGATAATAATAAAAAAAAAAAGATCTTCCCTTAACACCCAAATAATTAAGAGGTGTACATAAAGTGAAAGTATAACAAATACCAGTTTGTTGTTTGAAGTTTGATTTCTTTGTGAGCAGTCGTCTTAAAACATATATTACTATACACTTAGCTGTATTTGTGCACTTTGTCAAAACTGTACTTTTCATTAATTCAAAAAATAAAAGTGAAATTTTAAAATTTTGCCACCTACTCATCACTTGTTTATTCTCTTTAAATGTGTAGAAGATAAAGGGTCATCAAGTAGCCATGAAAATAAAATTTATATTTATCGCAATATTGTGGATTGTCAATATACATATTTTATTTAATCTTAAGCTACTTACCATTGTAATTTTTTTCCAAATAAAGTATAAGTAATGAATATCTACTATATGGTTGTGAGACATGGATGCTATCCAGTGACCTGAGACGAAGACTGGACTCCTTTGGTACTGTGTCTCTCCAGAAAATCCTTGGGTACCATTGGTTTGACTTTGTGTCGAATGAGTGGTTGCTTATGGAGTCCCAACTGAGGCACATTACCTGCATTGTGAGGGAGCGTCAGTTACGGCACTACGGCTATGTGGCGCGTTTCTCCGAGGGTGATCCGGCTCATAAGATCCTCATTGTTGGGGACCCAAGTGGCTGTTCCAGGCCAAGGGGTCGCTCACATAACTAACACCTGCCTGCGGCAGATAGAGGGTCATTTCCGGAGGGTAGGACTGGACTGCGTGTCTGCCTGGGGGGTTGCCAACCAGGATCCTGAGCTGTTTCGACGTGTAGTGGGTGTGGCAACGCACTGTACCAGTGCATGCTCCCCAACTTGACTTGACTTGAATGTATATCTGAACCTTTACAAAGGTATTACTGAATGTAAAACAACTCACAGTGACCTGATGATGACGTTCGCATGACTTTAGGTGGTTTAAGAAAGCATCTCTGATTGCTACTCTAGGCAGACATAAGTCAGTGTCCTAGATAATATACAAGAAATATGTCTAATATTGACTTTTTCATTGCATTTTAACAAGCTAATATTGCCAAACATTCTAGCCAATGATTAGTTTCTCAACATACTAAAGTGGGAGAATGTTAGGAGCTTGCAGTGTCTTATTAACAGCCTGGATTTCAGTAAACTAATCTTGGTACATTTGTCTGAAATGCAGCAGTACTTAAGTGCTACTCAACTGGCATACCCTGTGGTCTAGTACTTCATTATATAACATTCTCAAACTCCTTAATGTCAATTCAGGGTCACAGTGGGCCCAAGCACATCACAGGAAAATTGCAAATACACACACACACACACACACACACACACACAGACACACACACACACACACACACACAAGCCTCTTCCAACACTTACAAGTTCTGAGACTCACAGAAGTACATGAGTGCCATCTGTTGGCAGAACAGAAAAAAATCTGATGTGTATTTAAATACATTTCACCAGCCCCTTGACCAGAATTACTGTATAGTCAAAAAGCTTACACTGCAAACAAAATTTTCAAATATCAGAAAATTGATTATTTAGTTCAATACAGACATATGATTAATGTCCTCATTTAAAAATGCAAGCAAATTACCAAATTATGAACGTCTGTGTTTGGTAGCTGTCCTTAGGTTTTGAAGCATTAAAAGCCAATTTAGTTGCTACAGGAGTTCTTCAGCAAGGCCTTTCATCCAGCTCAACCAGAAATGAAAAATCAAAAGCGTTACAAGCTGTGTACACTTTGTCTACAGTGATTCTGATTACAGCTACAGTATTCCCCAGACAGTTAGATATGCAAAATTGAAAACTAAAACAGAAATTGTGACTAAAATTGTAAATCCTATTTGGTCACCTTAAAGCTTTCAAATATTGTATTTGGGGAAGTGCGACAGACTGTGCATTGACAGCATTAGTTGTCTTTCTGTGCAACATTTTTCTTCATACAGTATACATTTTCCAGCATTCAAGCAAACATGGCCAAAGATGTCGAAAGGAAGCTTGTTTTAGAATATAAGAAATTTCACAAACAAGAGGAGACTCTTCAGTCCATCAAGCTGCTTTGTTTAGCTAATTTGTCCAAATATCTTATCAAGATACTTCTTAAATGTTGTCAGGGCTTCTGCTTCAGCTACATGCCGCTGTAGTTTGTTTCAGATTCCTATAACTCTTTGCATAACTTTTTGTTTTGAATAACAGTGATAAGAAGAGCACTTAATCAGAATGTGCATATTGTCCACTTTTGCATATGGGTTACAAATACTAATTCACTCACTAGACAGCTACACGATCATACAATAATGTAACACATTCAAATATTTTAACATGTATTACAATTCTTTTATGATTAACCCATTTGTTTTATTATATTACATATTTTATTTGCTTCTTCCTCTTTGAATCATGTCTGGGGTAAATTGTAAAGATAAAGACAAAACATTGTGAAAAAATGTAAAAACCTGATTTTCGTTTTTTTTTTAACGTTTTGAGGCCCATTGTAAAATTACTAATTTATGTGAATCTTTCCAGGCCTTCAATTTAACTTAAAGAACCCATTAAGTTGTTAAATTCTTCTTTCTTTGAATTTCCCCTTGGGATTAATAAAGTATCTATCTATCTATCTATCTATCTATCTATCTATCTATCTATCTATCTATCTATCTATCTATCTATCTATCTATCTATCTATCTATCTATCTATCTATCTTTCTTATATAAAAGTATTACTATGTGTGCCTCCTTCATTTTTCATCATAGCTGCCCTGCATTGCACAGCTCCTTTTTGAAAGTTGCTATGTAAACTCAGTTGGCTATACCTCCATTACCATACTGGTAGTTTGGATCTAAATTCTTAATAAAGACTTCCATTCCCTTTAAAGTGCTTTTAGAAAGTGGATCAATTATTTACAAGTACAACTGTTGAGTCAGATAGATAGCAGGATATGGAGCGTTGTGGTGGCACAGTGATGGTACTGCTGCCTTGCAATAAGAAGACAAGGGTTCACGTTATGTGTGCTCCCAGGATGGAGGTTGCATGTTCTCCCTGTGTCCATGTGGGTTTCCTTCTGGTACTCTGCTTTCCACACACTGACCAATGACATGTCGGTTAGGTGAACTGGTATTGCTAAAATTGACTTTACTAAGTGTGTGTGTTTGTTCACCCTGCGATGGGTTCTTCCCACCATGCACCTGATGATTACTGGGATTGGCTCCATCTGCCCTTCAACCCTGCCCTGAATAAGCGGGTTAAGAAAACGGATGAATAAGAGAATATGTCACTTTTACACCAGTGTGTATTACCTACAATTAAAATGAATTTAACTAAAAAATATAATGATATTAAACATGCAGAATAAATGACAAATGCACTTTTGTGTGCCAAAAGAAAATGAATTAAGACAATTGGTATGTTTTTATTTCTGCAGATTAGTTTAGCATGCAAACTCATTACTGGTTAAAAGAAGCAAACAGTTTTATGTGGTCACTTCAAAGTATTCATGTAGCCATTAAACAAAAAAAAATTGTAATGGCAAAATACAGCCACTACAATCTGAGTCCTTTAAGGCATCATCTTCACAAGATGATTCAGACACACACTAATAATATCCATCCATTATCCAACCCATTATATCCTAACTACAGGGTCACGGGGGTCTGCTGGAGCCAATCCCAGCCAACATAGGGCGCAAGGCAGGAAACAAATCCCGGGCAGGGCGCCAGCCCACCGCAGCACTAATAATATTCAGACATTCATTCACTCATTTCCTGGGTGTGCAACCAGATTTAACCATTTGTCAACAACAGATGTTCCTAAGGTTTTCCTAGAACACCACAATATAAAAAAGTGACAGAAACTAAGTGTGCAGCAACGTCTGTTGCAATCCTGTGTTCAGCATATCCATTACAGATTCATATGCAAAGACTGGCTACTGCTACTTTCCAAAAAAATATATTATGAAGTCTCAATTTTACCGGTGTATCTAAATGTTACAATAAACACAGCACAATGACAGACATACCCACGATAATATCACTATTATTTACCTGACACCTTTATCCAAGGTGACTTACAACATTTGAGATACAGTTAGCTACATTTATTTGGTTTTTCCAATTGAAGCACAGGTAGGTGAAGTGTTTTGCTCATGGCCACAGTGTCAGTAACAGAATCTGAACCCACAACCTCAAGGTTTGAAGTCTAAAGTCCAAAGCATTAATCATTACACCACATTGCCTGCATTTAAGCTTAAAGTTTACATAGCATCCAAACTTAAAAAAGAAACACCCACTCCGCCAACATTCACACTTTTCAATAACTTAATCCTATTTTTAGGATTAAAGAACTGGGTGGGGGGTGTGGGAGACAAGAAAAAAATGTGACTACTAGAATGTAAAAAGGATTAGGTAAACAAGCCTAGAATTAAGATTTTTAAAAGTACAGTAAAACAAGGCCATAAAAAAGGACAAAATATCAGGTACTGATAACCACAGACTCAAATGTTCTTTGACTTTTATTATATGTAGATAGTAATAATCACTGTCATATCTAAATACTGTAAAATGCTCAAGTAGGCCTAGGCTGCCTTGTGGTCATTTAAATCCTTAGAGGTTTATTTCCACCAGCATCCACACCGGCTGGAGTTTCGGACCATAGTATTTGTTATCACATCTCTCTATTATATAAAAAAGTCCTGAGACAAGACAAGACTTTTTCAAGTCCTGTGAGACGAGACTTTGGTCATGAGATTTTTTCAAGTCATGCCCTCCTCTCAACCATATTCAAACACACACACGGTACTCTCACCTCTCATTCGCGTGAATGCTTTTGACAGATACAGTTACTGCTCTCTCAGCTCTTATAAATTGCAACGTTTTCCTCGCTTTAAGTTCCCAGTTAAAGAAGACATATTATGTCCAAATTTTATTGAAGAATTTCATCACAAAAGGTTATCAACAGAAGAAATGAGTACAAGGGCAATCCTACCACCAAGAAACTATGAAGTCAAATGAATTAATGGCAAAATTGATGATCGGGTACACAGCAAATCGGTTAAATGTGTATCAATAGACTGTGCTGAAACAGTTGGTGGTGATCGTGCGGAAGATGAAAACATCAACTTCCAATATCCCAAAGAATATCTACAACCGTTAACACTGTCCGGTCTTCCACCGCATGAATTACTGTAGAAAGAAGGATGTATCCAAGAAAGGTAATGTAGTTCATCTTCATTAGACAACAAAGGAGATCTTGATATGCCATTCATATTAAAATGTTAACAGCTTCCTGTTAGAATAGCTTTTGCAAACACAATTAACAAATCTCATAGACAAACATTCAAAAAAAGTCATTTTATTTATTAGAGAGAAAGAAACGAAATTCAATCACAGGCAGTTACACGTTACGTTGACACGATGAAAGTCCAAACACAGAATCAAACTTCAATGCGATATGACGAAAATTTAATTCCAAAAATTGTTTTACAGTAAAAGTGTAAGTTTAAAAAGTATTTGCGTGTTAATTTCAAAGCCAAACAGAATGAAATCGTATTACTCAATGAATAACTCTAATGCAACATGAAACATAATTTACTTTCAAATTATTACGTTTTACTATTTTTAATATGGTTAATTACTCGCTATATTGTAAAATAGTTAGTTCTATTAGGCATATGTAACAATTACCATGAAGATAACAATCTGTTTAAATTGTATATCCGCATCCCCATATGTGAGCGAAAGAACCGCAAAGAGGCTAGTGCGTAGCGCAGACCTGGGTGTTGGCGTGCGAAGTGAGCAGGGGGCAAAGCCCCTAGTATTACACTAACTTTCACCACTGTGAATAACAGAGCCTCAATTATTGGGATTCTTCCATTCCTACCTTTTGTTTTTCTACCATTTGTTTGTTTCTGTAACTTTTCATTTACTATTTGTAAGTCACCATATTTTTATGATAATGTATTATATAAACAAATGGTGTTGTTCTTGCAAGCTAAATACCGCATGCTATCCACATGCCTAAAATCTACCCAGCCACAATATTGTTTTGTTCACACTTTTATCAATACTGAAATATAAACAGCTATGGCGTAGCCATTCTGCACCTGTTCAGCTTTCAGCCATTTGAAAACTTACTGTTCTGATGCTCTCTGTCCAAGTATTAGCTTGCCCTGCAGATGTCCTTCATCTCCATTATCTTCTAGCAAATTACATATGCTGTTAGATCCAATGACCAGTCTTTGGGATTTCTTTCTTGCTTCCTTCAACTGTTCTTCAGAAACAGCTGTAGGAAAGATCACATCATCTCCATCCTTAACAAAATAAGAACAAGTATTGTTATTCTCTATTGTGTTAACCAGAAGAGCAGACTTGATGTAAAGCTGCAAGCCATCTATTTTTTATATTAAGTAAAGGCCCACTGAAGACTGGTTTCAGTATAACATTATTAGTTTCGATGTTTGTGGTTATGAACTTATATACTATTCTCAGCTACTACTTTTTTTTACAACTGTGAGCCCAGCAATATAATATTTTGTGTCTGGGTGTCACAGCTGATATTGAAGTACTAGGGTGACAGAGGCTTTTAATGTTCCCTTTGCAGCTGTTGCAAACACTTAAAAATCACAGCTTGGTACTGGCTGTCAGGAGCATGTTACAATTGTACTAAGTGCAGGGAAAAAAAGAAAAATAATAATTTAATCTAATGAAAATGAAATTAGTCAGTATTTACATCAACAAAACATTTGCACATCTACTGAATTTTTGCAGCATTTCATTATCATTGTGGTAACAGGTTTATGCTGAATATGGGAAACCAGAGTACTTGTCTGTGGACTGCGTATAAGAGAGGGTATAATGCTAATATTTTTCATATGGCTGGTTTCTGTTTCATCTGTTATTTGATTTGATTGGCCATTTTCATCTTTATATGGTGTGGTAGACGACCAGGGACCTTGCTCCACCGGGATGCCTGGAGCAGGGAAGGATTGGGAGAGGGGCAATATCTCCCCTGGGCACAAGAGGGCAGCCCCCTTGGATTCCATCAGGGGCCGCGGATATGGAGATTGGAAGCTCAACCACTTGGTGGGGCCATGGCCCTGGAGGACAGCACTTCCGCCACATCAGGAAGTGCTGCCGAACCAGGAACTGTGTACACCCGGAGTGCTTCCAGGTGCAAGGGCAGCACTTCCGCCACCCCAGGAAGTGTTGCCAGAAAACCATCACAGAACACTTGGAGCACATCCGGGACGGGATGAAAGGGGCCGCCTCACTCCATTCGGGAAGCCGGAGTCGGGAGGGAGAAGACGGAGCTTGCGAGGGAGGAGTGGAGACGGCTGAAGAGAAGTGCAAAGGACTGAGCCTTGTGGTTATGCACAGTATTGTGTGTGTGCATTGTTACAATTAAAAAGTGTGTGTTTTGGGACATTGTGAGCCTCAGTGTCTGTCTGTGTCCGGGCTATCTTTCACAATGGATATTTTTGTTTCAATAAAAAAGTGAACTGCTTCAAATGGGTCTGACTTATCAAAATCAGTAGCATTGATTTGAAATTCTAAGTACATTTTCCAAGAATCAACTCTATGTATTGTCCTTTAAGGCACATTTACAAAGTCCACTTCTCTAATTAAACGCTTCTTGTACGTTGTGCCCTATCTAAAACATTTACTTTTTGCTGACTGTCAGGTAGTTTTAATGTGTTTATAAAAGATTGATCAAACACTAACTGCACGGCATATCCTTGGCAATGTGCTGTGTTTCTTCTTAGTGCAAACCCTGCCACTTCTTGCCAGAAAATGTTGATACAGATGCAGCCTCCTTCATTTCAACATACATAATAAGAAATACTGATATGTAATTTATCAATCAAAATGTTTGCAAAGAAAGCCAAAGACATCTCCATTTCTTTCATATGTAAAATGGCTTTGTTCCAGATTGAACACCTGAACAATCATACTTTTATGTCCACTTTCACAAAAAAATGCAAACAAAAAAACTTTTCATGCTTTGTGTCAAGCATATACTAAATTATATATTTTATATTTTTCACATAGGAAAAGGGCAAAATGTATGGCTCCTAATCTTATTTAACTTCAAAATGCAGCACTGAATTATGAATGATCTTCACTTAGTACTCCTAACAGTTTTGGAATGTGTCTTTGGTTTTGGGAAAAGCAGACAAAAAACTGTTTGGTCTCTCCTACTAAGCATTCAACTTTTCACAAATATATTAAAACATAGACATTTACTAAACACTGATAACTACTTCACTCAATCTCCTTTACATTTTTAGATAAATTAATTAATTTAAGTGCACATTAAAATCTAAAAATGCAGTAGGCTTTATAATAAAGCAGCTGAAGCAAGCAGGACTGAAAAGATAAGAAATATAGGTGGTTACAGTATTGATCTGCCTTCTAAATGGCATTTTATAATCAGACTTTCCTAGAAATTACAGTGGAATGAATTATTATCTGGAGTGCAACTCTTTAATTAACTTGTGCAAATTAAGAAATTTGCATGCACAGAATAAATGATGTGTTCTGCCTGCCTGGAAAATTTTAAATCAAAGAATACACCTCTGTTAATCTGAAAGGTTGTGGAAAAGGAGCTAAGGAAAATTTTGACCAGACAAAGGTTTTAGTTTTTAGAAAAAATATATATATATAGTATATATGATTCATCCATCCATCCATTATCCAACCCACTATACCCTAACTACAGGGTCACAGGGGAGCCAATCCCAGCCAACACAGGGCACAAGGCAGAAACAAATCCTGGGCAGGGCACCAGCCCACCACAGGGCATACACACACACACACCAAGCACACACTAGGGACAATTTAGGATCACCAATGCACCTAACCCGAATATCTTTGGACCGTGGGAGGAAACCGGAGCACCTGGAGGAAACCCACGCAGACACTGGGAGAATGTGCAAACTCCGGGCAGAGAGGACTCGGGAAGCGAACTCAGGTCTCCTTACTGTGAGGCAGCAGCGCTACCACTGCGCCACCGTGCCACCCTTATATGATACAATACCCGTCAAATAATACAAAGAGTACACGACATGTGTTTCTTCCTAATTGGGGCTCATCAGGTGTATGCACCATTGCTTCTCCTTATGGGGATCGAGTCTCGGATATCAGCGCCTTAGGTGAAGCCACTGACGTTGCACCACGGCGACTGGTTCGCTTACTTGACAGAATGGCTTACTAATGGAGTACAATCAATAACAGACTTGAGACAACTGTGTTGCTCAGTCAGGTCATTTCTACCCTCAGCCATCAGGCTCTATAATGACCCCTCGGCCAAGTGTGCAATATACTGTGCTAATATACTGTACTTTGCCAATAACCAACATCCTGTACTGTGAAATTGTAACTGAGAAGTATGTGCAGCTCATACACTTTGCACTTACTAAACACCAACACTTGACTTATTATATACTTATACTGAATATAACTCGTTAAATGTGTATTTATACCTTGTTAACAACTTAAGACTATAATAATTCTTATTATATGTATATATTTTTGTTTTTTATGTCTTTTGCGGTAACCCTGTAAATTTCTTTTGACATAAATCTATCTATCTTGCACACTAGATGTATAATATTGAGCCCAATAAACATCCATTACGTCTCAATATAACTGAAATCAATGGGCACCCTAATGAATAAAAGGTTTGGTTAGTACAAGGATTGCATTAATAAAATAGTTCACTTACTCACAATATTGTTTAACTTGCCAGTGGTCACCACTTACCATAAACAGTAAAGTAGTTTGGTGTAGAATGCAAATCATTTGGACAAAAGCTCTAACAAACCAGGTTTGGTGATGCCTGTTCTATTGTAAATTATTGATTCAGACAAAGACATACTATATATCAACGTGTACACATTTAAAAAATATTGTATTGATGCCACATTTAGGTAAGTAAATATATAGGTATCATGATTGATTAAATGAGGTTCTTTTTTTCTTTAGGTGTATGTACAGTAAGGAATATACTATTTCACAGTTTTCTTTTTTCATGTATATCCATGCTGTATACAAAGGTAAAAAAAAAAGTTAATCACCATGCTAAAAAAAGATCTAATGATTGGAGAAAAAAGTAATATACAGAGCAGCAGTTCCAACTAATATTTTTAATGTGTATGCAAAGTTATATTTTGATTATCAAATTTGCTATATCTTATTTTTTCCTACAATAGCAAGACAGGTTCAGGAGCCCCATGATCCTGAAAAGGAAGCACTTTTAATAATTCTATAGTAGGTTTATGCCTTAAAATTCGGCATCCCTCCTTTTTGCAGTATCTACAGATTTACAAAGTGCACTTAATACATTGAGGCTATATTGATACACAAGTAAATAAAATGTATTAGAAATGTGAACAGCAGAAATTAACTCAACAACAGGCGAGTTTTCCCATTTCAGTTCCTGCTTTGCACCCACAGCTGTCAGGATTGTTTGTAGACATCCCTATACTTGAAAAGTGACTTCTGAAATCCATATTTAATGAGTTATGCATACTACAAATATTTTCACTAAGTGAGAAGAGTTACTGCTTCTGAAGTGGAAGACTGATTTATATCCAAGTCTTTAAAAGAAACATTTCACCCTACAAAATATTATCACCTTGTCTGAGACTTCTTACCTGCTGCACATATGTGAAGTCCTCAACATCCTTGCAAGACAAATCCATTACGGTAAAGGATTTCTTCCACTGTTAACAAATTTAGTTTAAAAAATTAATGTATACTGCATACATTATTAACACTTGCTTTGTATTATACCAATAAATTACTGACAAGCATTATGAACTGTGATGGTGTGGTAAACAACTTTCATTTCAGCCTTTATACAAATTAACAATGTTGTAATAGCTAAGGTACTCACTCGACTTTAAAACAAGATTTTATGCGTTCGATCCCTGCCTCGACGTCACTTAAAGTAACTAACTTAACCTGCCTGTGCTGTAGCTATAAAGAGACTAACTTACTGTAAGAAAGGCTGAGCTAGTATACCGATTTGGATAAAGCCGTTAGCCCAATATAAAATAATTTTTTATCACCTGAAAGAATTCAGGATTTGAAAACATCAACAGAAAACATAATTTAAGTGAAACGCTTTCTCTCGATAAAACAGAATTAAACAGAAGAATTTTATTGATACATTGTTCGCATGTGTGATGCATTTGGTTTAGACTTGTAAGAGAGGTTAATCAGGTTGTAAATTAAACACACAAAAACCACGTAAGCGACACGTTGTCCCCTGACTCTTTTTTCGAATAAGCGGGTAATGAAAAATGTCACAGTGAATGTTCACCTTCAGTATACTGTAATCCAATTTCAGCAATACAACAGCAAAGAAAATGACGAAACGAGCTCCTGTCATGCGGAATACACATAGAGTGTGGGCACCGCAGCAATGTCCATCTGCAAAGCGCGAGCACGTATGATGGCTCTCTATATAACACAAAACTGCAAAGCTAGTTTTACTTCATTGAAATTCGTGCAAATTCTCCTTGACAGCTGCGTCTCTTTCTCCTAATGTTAACATATGTCACATATATAGGTGCGCAGCTCAAGCCTTGCTTTCCGCGTTTGTTTGGGCGCGCGTGATTTATCTGTATCCAAGCAACCACGTTTTACGCGATGTCCTGGTGAGAGTTGTGCGCATGCGCAATTTTTTCGCGCACCCAACAGGTATGGCGGAATGTGTGAAGTCTAATTGTGAGTTACGCGGCAACGAGCCAAGCACCCAAAAGAGCCGTCGACAAGGACCTAATTAGCTACGAATACTTAGCCATCAGTCATTTTTAGGGCTACAACTTTGTGTTGACTCTCTGTAGCCTTCTTACATGCCCTGCACTGTACCCACCGTTTAATGGTTTATGTGTAATTGCAGTATACGTTAAATGTGTACTGCCATCTTTTACTGTTAAACTCAATCCATATGTCTGTATAGTTCTGTTTTGCACTTGATACTCATATTTAC
The DNA here is from genome assembly GCF_900747795.2 of Erpetoichthys calabaricus. NCBI lineage: Eukaryota > Metazoa > Chordata > Cladistia > Polypteriformes > Polypteridae > Erpetoichthys > Erpetoichthys calabaricus. Next base: position 27,914,672 of record NC_041402.2, read on the forward strand.
TGCATTTACTTATCTTCTGCTACTCTTAATTATTTAATGTATTTAGTTATTTTATTCTTATTGCCTGTACATACTTCACTACCCCATTCACCCCTGCAACTCTGGCACACGAATATCAGTACGCTTTTTTACTGTATGTGACAATAAAGATCTCTAATCTAATCTAATTTGAAGCTTAGGATAATTCAAAGGTTCCTTTGTTTATGCCAAGGTACCCAGGGGGCCCAAAACAGTGGGTTAGGAAAATGAATGAAACAATATTTGGGTTAGTGGAATGAATGAAACAATATTTAATGTTTTCTTTGTATGAGTTTTACCATTGCTTACTCCCACCATTCAAACTGTTATTTTGTAAAAGAATTGTGTCATTTCACAAACGTATTGTGTTATTTTGCAGTATATATTGCATTATTTCACAATACTTATTGTCTTATTTCACAAAATGATTGCATTATTTCAAAAAGATATTGATTACAGCTGCCACTATTATCGTGCACGCATGTGTTCTGGTTGTCTAGTGACAGCTGTTGACAGATAGATTAAGTACATACAGTAGCTTGTAATAAAATGATAAGAGCAGAATATACATTATAGGCATACATTTAGTTTTAATCAGGTTAAAAGGTTGTATGTTTCGCACAGGTGTTTTAACACTGGCAAAGTGGTAGCGCAGAGCTGTCATTCCTGCCTCAGAGTGCCAGGGTCCACATGGAGTTTACATGTTCTCCCCAGGCATTTCTGAATTCATTGGTAGTAGTAAGTGTGCTTAACTGCATATGATTACCTGTTCAACACTGAATATTGCAAATGTGTCAGTAATACTTCTTAATTAAAGAAAATATATTTATCCCTTCATGCGCCGTGAAGTAAATAACATCCATCTCCTTTTTCCATCTGCAACATGAGCACCCAGAGATTTGAAGTATGAACACTGGCTACCGCACCATATTACTAACCGAGAATGCTAAACCGGATGGACACAGGGACATCCGGCCATGGGCCGTAGCCGCAAAAAGACGTACTGCACAGGCGCCCCAAGAAATGAGGCGGCGCGAGAGGCGGACAAGACCACAGAAAAAAGGAGTGAGCAGAGAAAAAAGGAGTCAAACGCAGGCGACGCACACAGCGCCGCACGAGCAAAACACCCCCCCCCCCCCCACACACACACAAGCAACGGACGGGATACACACAAAGAGGACGATTCAACAAGCCCCTGGAACACAAAAAAAAAGAGCCCGCAAACACCCCCCCCCCCCCCCCCCCCCACACACACACACAAGCAACGGACGGGACACATACAAAGAGGAGGATTTAATCCCATTGCACACGAAACTGGACGCACACAAAGAGGAGGATTCAACAAGCCAGAAGCACACAAAAAAAAAGAAGCCAAGAGCACCATACAAAGCCCATTGGACACGAAACGGGACAGACTACGGACATAGCACACGAAACGTACACAAAAACGACGATTCAGACCCACGACCACAGTAACATAAATAACAAATGACACACAAAGCCCCATTTCTAAATGAATCGTACGTATTAAACATACGTCATCTCAACACGTTCACAATATGCAGCATACGTAGATCTCATTACAATGAGGCACTATTAACCGTTCAACCGCAGAAAAGGCTCCATATTAACAGTGAGTGCGATCCTCCTTATTACTTATCCATATTTCTCACGCTCAAGAACAAATAAGTCATGAATTCACGATCACAGGTACAAAACGATACCGCTCGGATAACGGGACCAAACACAATTCACACTATGCAGCATAGCTGGATCTCATTACAATAAGGCACTATTAACCGTTCAACTGCAGAAAAGGCTCCATATTAACAGTGAGTGCAATACTCCTTATTACTTATCCATATTTCTAGAAGAAAAAATGTCTCGGCTCCAAAAACGCAAAGCTCAACTAAAGTTTCTAACTAACGATGTACCTAAAAGTAAAAACTTTATGAACTGCATTAGATCCTACAATAGTTCATTTGCTTTTGCATCTACCGGAGTAAATATCAGGCCACCAAAAGGCAATGGCCCATACTGCTTTCGCATATGTGCACAAATACTGCATCGCATTGGAACAGTGCACCCTGAAACAAATCAACAACGCAAATATGCACAAATCTACATCCTAGATCCACATGACGCAATCTATCAATCAAAGTGCTGCATCGCAACAGGCACGGATTCAAAACGAAACACCTCCCGTCTCAGACATACGTTAAAGGCAGCGAAGGATAGAACGGGATTCTCACACAGCACAGGCAAATGGATTACAGCTTCAAAACAACACGTCCCAAATACTACACATGCAACAACGCGCCTCTCAAACGGCACAAGCAAAACATACACCAGGAAAATTCATTCGGATTAATGAATGTCATTTGCAATCATTGTCATTCAGTTCACTTCCCTGAAGAAACAACTGGCAATACAAGTAATACATTTACATGTTGTTGTCAAAAGGGTCAAATTAGACTGCCTCCTTTACATTCATATCCTGAATATCTACAGAAGCTTCTAACTAACGATGTACCTGAAAGTGAAATCTTTATCAACTGCATTAAATACTACAAATCGGTATCCACTATGAACATTAACGGTGGCACTGCACGTGACATCCGTCTTGCAAAAATGTTAATTACTGATGAATGTACAATTGCATCCAGTCACTTACTCAACACCATTCATAAACCTCTACAAACGTTTATGAATAATAATATTCCTTTTGGAGGAAAAGTACTTTTATTAGGAGGAGATTTTAGACAGTGCTTAGCTATTCTTACACATGCCATGCGCTCAGCTATTGTTCAGTGCACCTTAAAATACGCAGACAATTGGCATCGCTTTCAAAAGATACAGTTAGTACAAAACATGCGATGTCCAGAACCAGATCATAACAATTGCTTATTACAACTGGGAGATGCTACACTCACCAATACAGATGGACTTCACCCACATATTATTACAATTCCTCAAGCCTTTATCTGCGACGACTTAGTTACAGACAGATTTGGAACAGCAATCTCATTAGACCAAATGCCCCTTTTAACACAACACACTATATTATGTCCAAAAAATATTAATGTGGAAAACATAAATACCCAAGTCATTCCATTACTTCCTGGAGAGACACAACTCTTTCTAAGCTCTGACAAACTTGACTCTGATCACAACAATAACCATCTTCATTGACATTACAAGTTCTGACCTGGAATTACCTTTTACACTTAAACGGCGTGTACAAAGAAATTTTCCAATAAACCTTTACACTGTGCCACACACTTTATTGTTTGCTTTATATTTGCATCAACTACACCTTCACACTATTCTATATCTCATTCATACATCACGCTCTTTGTCATTCCCAACACCAGGGGTTGGCGAGCGAAGCGAGCAGGGGGCGGAGCCCCCTAGTTTATAAGGTTATGTTACTGAATTGCACATTGCAAATTCTTTTAAGATTGGCAGTGCTGTTGAGCCCTGCAAAGGAGTGGCATGCCATCCACCATGGCTGCTTATTGCCCTACTTCCAAGTGCTGCTAGAATAATTAATCACTGGTCCCCTGTGACCCTAAACTATGCAGCTTTAATATACCCCACAACCCATGCAAGCCTAAATATACAGCATATGTCTATAACTGTGGTTCAATTCATCTCTTGATTGGATGCAACACACGTGCTTAACCTCTCACAGCCAGAGTACTCATGTGCATGATGTTTTACCTGACCCCAGCATTCAATATCTTTGCGAAGTAATGCAATAATTATTGTGAAATAAAGCAATTTTTTTTTTCTGAATGGCAAGAATAACTTTGTATATGAATCAAATAGAATGGTGTCTCATCCGGGGTTAGTTTATTTTTTACACCATGCTGCTGAAATAGGCCTGCAGTTACCTTGAATTGGAATATGTGCTGTTAAGAATGTTCTCTTATCTTTAGCCTGCACCAGTCACTTACTTTTATAATATAGCATAATACACATAAACCCATTTAATACAATTCAAGGCTACAGGGGCTGGAGCCAATACTGGCAGCACTTGGTACAATGCAGAAACAGCATGCATATACATGAAAAAAGAAAAATGAAATTGTATATTCCTTACATACACCTAAACAAAAAAGGAACCTCATTTAATCAATCATGATACCTATATATTTATTTACCTAAATGTGGCATCAATACAATCTTTTTTAAATGCGTACATGTGCATATATAGTATGTCTTTGTCTGGATCAATTTACAATAGAACAGGCATCACCAAACCTGGTTTGTTAGAGCTTTTGTCCAAATGATTTGCATTCTGCCCCAAACTACTTTACTGTTTATGGTAAGTGGTGACCACTGGCAAGTTAAACAATATTGTGAGTAAGTGAACTATGCCAATCCATCACAGGGCCCATGCATCTTCACACTAATATTCACAATGTAACAATCCATCCATCTATTATCCAACCCGCTATATCCTAACTACAGGGTCAAGGGGGTCTGCCAGAGACAATCCCAGCCAACACTGGGCGCAAGGCAGGAATCAAACCCCGGGCAGGGCGCCAGCCCACCGCAGGGCACACACACACCAACCACACACTACGGACAATTTAGGATCGCCAATGCACCTAACCTGCATGTCTTTGGACTGTGGGAGGAAACCCACACAGAAACTGGGAGTACATGCAAACTCCACACAGGGAGGACCCGGGAAGCAAACCCAAGTCTCCTTATTGCGAGGCAGCAGCGCTACCACTGCGTCACCATGCCGCCCATGTAACAATCTAAAATCACAAATCAACTTAACTAGCACATCTTTTGGGATGTGGGAAGGAAAACCCCAGTAGACGCATGGAGATACTGCACATGCCACAGAGATACCAACCAGGTACAGGATTTGACATTGGATTTATGAGATAGCGGTGCTAACCATTCCACCGCCCCCTTTTTAAGTAAAAAACTGTAAATATCCTCAGACAAACTGGTATTCAAGTGGAAATTCAACACAAACCAAACATTTACAATGATATTAATCTGTGACTTTCTAACGAAGACATCAACATATCACAGCACCATTTTAAGCTTTAGTGCCACAGAGATCAGAGTGGTGCCCCATACCAGGTTGGTCTCCACCTCATACCCAAAGCTGCCAGGACAGGCTTTGACCCCACAACTCTGCAATACCACAGCTGGGTTTAGAATATGAATAAATGAATGAAGGGATGCACAAAGATCTTTTGAAAACTTTAAGAAATAGAGGTGAAAGAAATATGTTTTATTAGTTAAAGAGAATACAAGCAAAATAATATTACAATGACATAAAAACTGGTCTTAAACAAGGAAACTAGTAAAAAAAAAACAATTGGAAAATGAACTCTTTGTTGAACAATTTTTAACAGCATAAATGTATTACTTGAATCATTAACAAACAATCCTTGGTTTATTACAGAATATTGAAATTTTACCTCTCAAACTGCAAGCCAATAATGTCTCAAATATTAAATTTTCCCCAAAGAACATTTTTGCAAAAATTTACAAATTGGCCATTCCTATAATAGTCTTAACAGTGAAATGACTTTAACTAACTGACCGGTAACAGCCTTAACTTTTCATACAGCAGATGGCATGATTTTTGCATCCATTTTAAACTTTTTACCCTGATAAATCTAAATTACAGCCTCTTTGTCAATCATAAATGGCCAGTCTGCTAAAGTGACCTTACATTGCTTCTTGTTTTCTGTTTTATGCACCCAAACTTGTCTTCGAATGGCAACAGAAAATGCCATAGCTCGGCCAGACAACTCAGCCTGATGGCAAGACAACTGAAAAGAAAACTTCCCGATAAGCTGGAGTTCAGAAAGGATTGCTTGGGAACGTGGCACAGTGGTCTCCTCTGTGAGCTCACAAAGGAGCCTTTCCTGGTAATCGGAGAGATACCGAAGGTAGTTTGTGACCCTGACCAGCATGGCCCCTGTCTGGTAGACTTTTTCTGCAAGATTTTCTATGCCTCTAAATTTCTTATTAGATTTATCATTGTCCTTTAGTTCTCTTGTCTGAAACATGCTAGGCACAAGCATGCTCAGTGGAGGCATTTGACAGTACAGATGGCCCTGGTTTTCACTCATTAGGTACAGTTTAGAATGCACATCCCGAAACGGCCTTGCACTGGCAGGATTTGACCAAGTGCTCTGGACCAGACTTTCAAATTCTGGCACCATTTCTGGCCCAGTGCCATCTGAAACCACAATGCCAGCAAATTCTGATGCACGTCTAACTAGGCTGTGTAATTCACTTGACAGAAGGTTAACATCATCAGGTAGGTTAGATGGCCATAAATTCACTTCAGTGCTGCTAGCCGCACCATCATCAACAACAGTTAAATCAGGATGTCCATCTAAGTGCATGATATTGATTGGTAAAGATGGTGGACTGTCTTGGGTGGGAGTGCTTCCTTTTCTAAGATGAAGAGTCTGATTTCCATAAGGAGAGGATGTTTCTCTAAGACTAAGTTGGCCAGAAGGTGAGCTTTCACTTGCCCTTTGCTCCAGCTCTACAACACGGTCAACCCAAGCTTTCCATTGTTCCTGCATTGACTGTTCCTCACTATTCAAATGCTGCTGAATGACTTCTAACAGCTGAAATTGCTGAGACTGAATTATCTGTGAAAATTCAAAGACAAGGCGGGAGCTGAATCCCTCATATGGAGGTACTGGTGAAGTCTGAGTGGAATCATCAATCTCGGATCGCCTGAAATTCTGGGAGTTAAATTCCCCCCAAAAATGCTTAATGTCTCCCAGGGGAAATGTACTGTTTGATTCCTCCTCTTCAGAGAAAGTTGGACTTATCTGGATTTGCTTTGAGGTAGATAACACACTCCCATGTGGATTTTGTGAAGAAACAATGATAATCTTATTTTCAGCTTTTCCTTTCTTCTCTTTAACATACATTTTTTTCACAGCATAACCACAATTATGTTCAGTGTCCAGCATCCATTGAGGACAGCGTCTTTTGAAAACTCCACACCCCTGTTTTGAAACCTCCGACATATTAAACCTCTGACTCAAACAATTATGTTTTTGATTCTCATCAGACATTTGCTGGGGTTTGAAATAACTATTCTTGTGTGTTCTAAAACTAGACAATACATACAAAGTTTGTGACAGTCTTTTAAAGATGTTTTATGGTTCCCACATAAATGGCATGGAAGTGGCACAGAAGAAATCTTATTTACAGTAGTGACGGAGATACCTCTGAAATGCCATGTAGTCATTTTCATCTGTAGTCATGGTCACTGAATGAGGCACGGTTAAGCAACATCTAAAATAAATTTAAAAAAAAAATGTAATTAACACATTTCATGAAGCCACAAAACTACAAAGTATGGTCTAAATACTATAAAATACCTTTAAATTATTAAGCATGACTGGTGTTAGTTTCATCCTTAAGCCTGACAGTGGTAGGATTTGGATTAAGGTAGTTTAAGAATGCTAAACTACCCATTTACCTTCTTTTTTTTTTTTTTTTTACATCCTCTTAATTTTAGTATGGCTGGGACCCGTTTCAAAACCCAACTGAGGCTGGAGCACCTGTCCATCAAACTGCTTATTTACTTTGGAAACCACAGGAGTCCCGTGCTTAAGGCTGCCGTCCGAGCTCCACTGCACTGGATTTCACTTCTAGACAGGGCATAGTCTGTGTGAACTCTGCATGTTTAACTTCGCATCAGCAAGGCTTTCATCTCCCAATATGGGGCTAAAGCCGTTGTGTTAGAACACAGAAACTCCATATTATTTGTGTGTGGTCCCACCCATGATGTTGCCCCGATTACCGCCGGCATCCCCGCGACCTCCAACGGTTTACGGAGGCGAGATATATAGTGGATGTCCGAAATCAAATGGTCCGTTTTTATAATATCGACTAGGCCCTAAAAGGTAAAATCGTTTGATTCGGTCACCTGCCAAGTTACTACTCGTCTTATTCACTACAGCTCCTCTACATTGAAAACATCTGAAGGAAGCAAAAAAGTAACCCGCTTCCGGAGAATTCCTACTTTGTTACAGACCAGATACGAAGCTCGTCGTCGACATTACACCAAATTGGAAAGCAAGGCATGCTCGTTTCCTCATTGCAGTAAATTGAACTTGACGAATCTCAGTATAAAATAAAGATACATTTCATAAATTAAATTACACATAGGAAATGTTAATTTGTGGAAAATAAAGGCAAATAGACCTTGCTGTTTAAGAGAGGATCCATTTAACAACCGGTGTATTCGTGATGGCTCTTTTGTGTGCCCCTGGGGCGTGGCGCTTGTGCATTATGGGCGGAGTTAAACCTTCATCACGTCCAATGTTTCAAAATGTTTAGACCAGCCTCATTCCGTAGTTAGCGATCGCCATTAGTTGCTGCCGGGAGTTTTATTTTGCGTTTAACTGAATTATTCATATTTTTAGGATTAAGAGTACACTGTAATCGATTCAAAGAATAACAAGATACAGTATTGTGTAAGCATTGCTGAATATTAAAGGAAAAAATAAAAATACATCGCCGTACTCAGCCATTTTGATTTGCGGCACACCAAACGTAAGCCGTATCTTAAGTGTCATTATTTTAAACATATTTGTTATTAATTTTTTTGCATAAACTTAATGTAATTGTCAATAAATGCCTTTCAAACGTATGAAATGCTTATAATTATACTTCAGTATACCATGGAAACATCTGACAAAATGATCTAAAAACACTGAAACAGCAAACTGTGAAAACCAATACTTGTGTCATTCTCAAAACTGTTGACCACGATTGTACTAACATGAAAAGTAAGAAATAAGCATTCCTTGCAGCAGCAATACTATTTCAAAGTGACCGTGTGTCGCATACAAGGTGTACGTGAAAGCGATGTTTACAGGAATAAATTGAATTAAATTGCATGGGATGAATAGGAATCTAAAGACTTATTTGACTTCTTTACATTTTCAAATTGTTTAAATGAGCTGATGTAATGTTACTCCTATTGTTACTTTACCTTTCTGTAATTCCAAACTACGCGCATTCTAAGGTGAAGTGCGTTTTTTAAGAATAAAACGAATAAAATTTAATAATTTTAAGTCTGTCCATTTTGACTGCTTTTTTAATTTATAGAAATCAGAATGGTACCGATGTAGCAGGCTGCATAAATTGTAAACACTAATGAATTTGGAGTTGAATTCACCCATTACATTGTTTTGAATAGACATACTCATAAAAATAAAGGTATCAAGTGGTTCTTCTTAAAAAAAAACATTTATTTAGATCAATACTGTACTGTAGCGTCGGTGCCGAGCGCTCCAACGGACAGACTCTCTACTTTTTACATGGCTCTCTGAGGAGACTCGCTATCCTTAGGCCTTGTCCACACGGGCGTTCAACTCTTGATTAAATGAATGTGCTCTGAGCGGCCTAGGCGTTTAAGTCAGAGCTGTCATAACCTGCGGGCACAATGGACACTGGCTGGGGCCCACGATGTTTCTGATGCCTATGTATGTTTCTGGTTTTGCTATCAAAATGGGACCCAGCACACTACTTTGTTAAGACGGCCCTGGTTTAAGTTGCGTTTTGTAGTGGCGCTTAATTGACGTTACATTCGCCTTCGTTTGCCTCTTGTAAACGCAAACTGCCAAGCCCAGATTGTAATTTTGTGTTTTCCTGTGGGGCAGTTATCAGGCAATCCAGTGTATTTTAACCTGTGGGGTTCGAGGTTCATTCTTAATTGGATTCATGAAATATGGATCCGTTGGTTTTATTAGACCACAACATGGACCTCCTCGTGTTTTTTTTCTGATTTGACGACATAGGCAGAGAGGCACTATCAAATAGATAGATAGATAGATAGATAGATAGATAGATAGATAGTGCCTTTCCTATCTATCTATCTATCTATCTATCTATCTATCTATCTATCTATCTATCTATCTAATACATTGAAAGACAACCTTTTTCGAGTTGCGGCGCATTAAGTCCAAAAATTTTCTTTCGCGGCTCACCTGAGGGACTGCCCATAAATAAAGTCGCGACGACACCATCTATGGACAATCGTCAATAAAAAGTTAATTTTACAAGTTTGAAATACATTTTATTAATAAAGGAATCAACGGATAAATCTCAAATTTAATTAATGTGAACGTTGAGATTGTTTTTCAGCACATATGAGATTGATGCGAGGATCAATTTTCGAAAGACAGACGCGCATTTCCTTGTCGATCATTTGAAGTCTCTCGCGTTTCTTAGACTTCATTTCCGTAAGACTCTCGAAATAACTGATCGGATTGCCCATCTGCTCACGATGCTTTGCCTCAATATGGCGATGTAGTTTACTTGGCAACATTGCTTCGTTGCTGAGAGTTCTTCGGCAAATCATGCAAAACGGCAGTGACGGATCATTATCAGATGGAATGAATCCATATTTAAGATAATCTTCATCGTATTTCCGCTTTTTTCCTGTTGATGTTACAGTTTTCTTATCTTGCCTGTTCTTGTTCGGTTTATCTTTCTTATCACTTGCATCTTTTCTAATTAGAAATCTCTCCATCTAAGTTTTTTGGGAGTTTTTAGAATAAACTATGTATGACTTTTTCTAGATAAAGTTTAATTAAAATTACCGTAAATAAAAAGCGAGGGATAATCGTTGAGAATTAAATTACAATGAAGTATCGAATGCTTGCGTCCCAACAAAATGTTTTTCACCACAAAGAACTGGAAAAGGTCACGGAGTTTACAAAGTTTACAGTGTTGATCAGCGGTGTCAGCGCGAAAATAAGGTTAAATTTTCCATAGTAATACTCAGGCGATTAAGTGGTGAGAGCTGCAGCTACAGCAATACTCTCTCGTCGGCATGAGCCGAAATGTAGCGTTCGTATTTTCTCGTTCGATATTTGCTCCGCCTTCTTCTATCCGTACAGTGAGCGAGATCGTCTAACAACGAGTCTTTTTAAGTCTCACGAGCAGGGCCGGATTTATATGAAAAGAGGCCCTAGGCTATTCCACTTATGAGGCTCTTTCACCTTCCATTTTTAAGTTTGTAAATTACATGAGAGATAATAAAATACGTAATACGCGTTGATCTTAACCAATACATTTTTATGTTTGTTTATTAGTCATATGCTTGAATTTCTCCTTATTTTCGGTTCAGCGTTTTAGTGTTCACTGTTTTTAGAATAGTGTAATTTTAATTTTGCTAACAATTTGAATGTAGGCCCCTCTTGATCTTGAGGCCCTAGGCTGAAGCCTAGTTAGCCTATAGGAAAATCCGGCCCTGCTCACGAGATGTGTTTTTGACACCGCTGGTGTTGATATTATAATGAATGGTGAAGAGCGAAAATTTTAACTTGCATTCAAAATAAATACATTCGTTTATTCAACAATCTGATTAACCGTTATCTGTTTTTCCAACATAAAATATTTTTTTAAACATATTTTTAATCAACCAAAAGTTCAAAAACACTAGCAATTTTAAATATTTTACAAAAGTTTTCGCGGCGCCCCTAGAAAATTCCACGGCGGGCGCACCGGTTCCCCGACAGTGATCTAATAGATAGATAGATAGATAGATAGATAGATAGATAGATAGATAGATAGATAGATAGATAGATAGATAGATATGAGAGTCACATTATACAAAAGATTGGTGGATAGTACCATATTTTCCCAAAGAGCAAATTTAGCTTTTTATAGAATTTCAAGAAATATTTTTTTAACAAACAGCAAACACAACCTTCCTTAGATAAACACAAGAATTACAAAAGATAAGAGCAGTCACAGAAAGGCACTATAAAGGTGTATTGTTGTAGGTACTATGAAGGAGCCCCAGTAGTGTTTCTTGACACTTCTGTTTAATAATTAGTTGACTTATAATCCTCACTGTTAATGTGTCAGAGAGAGGATGTGCAGCTTGTTCATAACTGCCATCAGTTGTGTCTTTATTCTGTCCTTCACTACTACCTGCAGTTGGTCGGGAGTGTGTCCCATACCTGAGACTGCCTTCTTAACCAACCTGTTGATTTGCTGGGCCTCTCTTGAAGTGATGGTACCAGCTCAACACAATGCACTGGTCATCACAGAGTTAGGGAAAATGTAAAGGATGTCACTGACCAAATTAAAGGAGCAAAAAAGAGTCTCCTCTGCCTTTTATTATATAGTTTCCTGTGTTATACACCAGTCCACCCTGGTACTGGTAGCCATAAACTGCCTCCACATCCTTGATTAGAAGGTAGGTGTACAACCGGAAGTCAATAACCAGGGTCAGTTTTAACAGCGGAAGTCAAACACAAAGTCAGACACAGCAGCCATAGTCCTAGAGACGTTAGACAGCTGACTGCCCACCCCCTCCTGGTCATTTTACTGTAGAGACGGTGCTGGTAATCTAATCTGATGAAAGAATCTTTCCATCGGTTAATTACAAGCCACCCAGCATTTCAAGTGACTTTTCAATGAGTAGGAGAACAACTTGACAGCAGAGCAATAGCATCAAGTGTGACTTCCAAGATACCAGGAAGGCAAACAGAATAGAGAAGGCTTAATTATGGTTTGTAGCTGTTATTATTTATAAATTTGTACAAATGACCAACAAACAGAGATGCATTATGCAGAGCTAACCAGCAGCTTTAGTCAGGGTATGCTAAACTAAAGTCACAAGTCTTCAGCTGAGACTGAAGGAACATTTCTTTTATTAGCAGGCAGATTATTGCACAGATTCAGGGCGCTATAACTAAAAGCTCAACCTCCCAATCCCTGGAATCTCAAGTAGGCTGGCATTTTTGAGATCTTAATGCATGTTATGGTTTGTAAGACTTTATATAAGACTGTGGAGAGGGTGTCAGACTTCCGCTTCCTGGGAGTCCACATCATGGAAGACCTGCCCTGGGGTGTGAACACAGCTGAGCTGGCGAAGAAGGCTCAGCAGAGACTTTATTTCCTGAGAGTCCTCAAGAAAAATAACATCCCCCAAAAACTGCTGGTGTCCTTCTATCGCTGCTCTATCGAGAGTATCCTGTGCCACTGCCTCTGTGTGTGGTTTTCCAGCTGCACAACAGCGCAGAGGAAAACACTTAAGCAGATCGTAAAGACTGCCCAGCAGATCATCGGCTACTCTTTACCTTCTCTGGATGAACTCTCGCTGCCTCAGGAAGGCAGAAAATATTTTAAAAGACTCCTCACACCCCGCTCATGACATGTTCCAACTGTTGCCATCAGGCAAAAGATATAGGAGCATCGAAACAAAGACTAATAGACTGAATAACAGTTTCTACCCTGTTGCTATTAAAGCATTGAATGCCACCTCATCACCTCCAATGCAGCAGTGCAACAGATGACATCTTGTGCAAGAGTGTTCATGTGCAATTAAGGTCTTATGTTGAATGTTTGTGTTCTACCTTATTTCTTCTTATCCTTTTGTAATTATATTTCTTCATATTTTGACACCGCAGGGACTGTACCTACTTTCATTGTATTTGTTACAATGACAATAAAGTTATTCTGATTCTGATATGTTTAAAAGGAGGATTCTGAAATCAGACCTTTCTTAGCTGGGAGTCTGTGCAAGGACTTGAGAACTGGAGTTATGTGTTTGTACTTTTTCGTTCTTTTAATTGTTCTTGCAGCAGCATTTTAAATTAACTGAAAGCTGCATAAAGAATGAGAAAGCTGTATAAACAACAAACACTTAGACTCTGATGTTTAAATAGTGGTCTAATGCTTCACAATATAATGATGGCAGATATTATTTTACCTTTACAAAATCAATACATATTTTAAAATATTAAAAAAATCAAACAGTTAATCATTCAGTCATTCTCCAACCCGTTATATCCTAACACAGGGTCACGGGGGTCTGCTGGAGCCAATCCCAGCCAGCACAGGGTGCAAGGCAGGAAACAAATCCCGGGCAGGGCGCCAGCCCACCTCAGAAAAATCATACACCAATTGAAAAGATGATTTTTTCTTGAAAAGCGACTTTTCTTATATGAATGTGAACCCTAAAATTCTCAGAATTGTTTAAAAAAAACTTCATTATACAACATACAGCAATTTCATTTTAGGTACTGTCAGATACTCCTCTTGAGATGCACTGGTCCCAGCCATTTCCCAATTCTTGTTAAAATCTCCTGTAATCATCTTTTTTTATGGTGTTGAGAGCCTCCTGCGATTTTCCTGGATTTCTTTCATGGTACTAAATCGTCTTTCCCTTCAGTTTCAATTACAACTTCAGGAACAAAAAAAAGTCACAAGGAATGAGATCTGGCAACAAGTGGGAGTTTGAAGCAACAAGCACTTTGTTTTTGGTTAACAACTCCTTGACTGACAATGCGGTGTGTGCAGGTGCGCTGTCAGGTTGAAAACCGAGTTTTGTGTGCGCTGCTTTTTCGGAATATTTTTCCGGAGACATTCTCACAATCACTTAAGCTGTTCAGTGTATTGTCATTCTGTTCACCAGGAACAAACTCTTTATTAACAAGTCCGTTAATGTCAAAAAACATGACCGTCGTTGATGTTCAGGATCAATTGATATGCTTTTTTGGGCTTGGAGAATAAAAATCGCCAAAGTCATAAGCAAAATTGTGTGATAAATGTCAGAAATGCGCATCTCGATCAACTCAGCGTAATGCCATTTGGCCGACGGGTTAACAAGACCTTCTTCAAGTGATACCTAAAGGCATAGCTGATGACTACCTCCTCCCGTGCTGTTGACCGATTCCTGGCAGTTTTTGTGTACCCCCCATGGTATGTTGCTTTAAGGATCAGTAGCCCACACCTGCATCACCAGATCTGTAGAAGGAATCAGTATTGGACTGGACTCCACAAGTAGACATTAGGCTACTTGACCGATTTATTTAATAGAGCTACACATTTTATTTATATACAGTTATGTATCATTTTAGTACATCTAAAAATTAGTACAGTCTAAAATATGCATCTATACATTATTATTCACAAAAATATACTTTATTTTTCAATCTAGTACTGTCATATTTACAAAATATTGCACACTGATATCAACCACATACAAAATATTATGTGACTGTGAAAGTGAGAAAAAAAATAGATAATAAAAACGTAAATAGCTAAACATGGTTAAAAATATATACAACGAGTCAACACTGATGCGGCTAAAAACTGAGTAGTCTAATTTACAAAGTATGGAAAAGTTCAACATCCCCTGTACAGTATATGCAGTATATATACCTGTAAACCTTTAATTACAGATTACGACAGATACTAACATTGAATCACGTTGAACTAATTAATGATGCATTCAACAAATTCACTTAAAATAATAATAATAATTAAACAGTACTGATAGTATCCGTCTGCTGTATTTTAATTACAAAAGAATATCCGGAAACAGAATACAAGTCTTTTACTTCAAAAAAAAAATTGAAAAACAGATGATGCCAGTTTTTTTTTTTTTTGGTGTTGTGGCTAGTTACATATAGAACGACTGTCTATAAATGAGCACAGTTTAAATAATTGATATAGATCGGGATATTTTCTCAGAAATTCTGGAATGCATTTCATTCATTCATTTTTCTACAGCGCTCTTCACCACGTGCTGTGCAAGATTACGTCATGGTCATCGCGACGCATACACGTGTTGTATTGTCGCCTGCTGATGACGCAACTACTGATGAGGCAAGGTCGGCTGCTGTCAAGTCGCTGTTGTCTTTTAATTCAAAGTTTTATAAGGACCATGCGGAGATTGTTTTCCAGCGCAGTTAACAGGTTTTTTCTACATGTATTATCTCAAAACATGAGCAGTGACGTGACGTTAAATTCGAAACTACTCAAGAAAATGGTAAGAGAATATCGCTGCTACGTCTTGTTTTCGCTTGATTTGAGTTAATGTTGTTAAGGAAGGATGTAAGTTAGATAAGGGCAGCGTTTGGGAATGTACCTTGCTCATTTGAATCTAGGCAATCGGTAAATAACGTTTTAAATAGCAACATGTTTGGCAACCGATATGTTGGACATTTGAGGCAAAATATGTTGATGTAGGAAAATTTTCCAGTCATTGAGGTAATTCCAACCAGCTGGATAATCATACAAGTCTTCAAGATTCACATATTTTTTCCCTGTGTAATGACATTCCTTACAGGGTTCTTGAAGCTGGTTGGTGCACATCATCTAGGTGCCCTGTCTCCTTTACAAGGACAACAGAGGTATTTTCCAATTTGATAATGTTCCTGAAAAAATAGAGAGAGAGAAAGAAAGAGAACATTTTTTGTATGTTTTACTCACAAAAGTAAAGAAAAAGTAACAAGTATAAAGCATAATAATAATATCCATTTTTACAGTACCAACTTATAAAATAGATTCTGTTAGGTTTTATCAGCGTAAGAACATTTATTTTCAAAATCTGTTTCAAGTTATTCAATAGTATAATAGATTCAGAAGTATTCAGACCCCTTCACTTTTTTTGCAATTTATTATGTTGTAGATTTAACTTTAAATGAATACATTTGCTATTTTTGTCCATCAATCTACACTCAATAACCAATAAATGGTCAGAATACTTGATTTTTTTTATTTTCAATAATTATGCAAATCTTTCTAAAACGTGTTTTTCACTTTTTTGTTATAGATTATTGAGTGCAGATTGATAGGCAAAAATGTCAAATTTGTCCATTTAAAGTCAATCAATAACAATACATTGTTTAGAATATGGTGGGGTCTGAATACTTTATGAATATACTGTAGGTGATTTGAGAGTAAAAAAAATGAAAATATGTATGAAGTCTTACTAAATGAGACAGAGTCAGATCTGGGAACTGTACCAACAGCATTGTGTTTTGAAAACTAAACTCCAGTGGTCATATGTAGAAGTGACAGTAAAATGCGTAAAATGTTTGCCAATTGCTTTATCATTAACTTCACAATTAAGAGAAAAAATTGATTATTTGTTTCCTTCTGTTTTTGTGTAGGTGGTTGGACTTGGAAATTATGGTATGAGTGGAACACGGCACAGTGTAGGAATGGCAGCATTAGATGAGCTTGCTGCCAGACTGGGTACTGCAGATCAGTGGCAAACTGACAAGAAGGTTTGTGGACGTGTGACCTTCAGTGAAGTGGCAGGCATTCAGCTAGTGTTGTTGAAGCCTAAACTTCTTATGAACATAAATGGTGTCAGTGTGGCTAGGGCAGGTGAGTAAATCTTCATTGCTGTTAGGAGATGTGCACCATGTGCTGGTCCTTGCTTGCTTTTTTACTGGTTTTTATTTTTGATGTATTTTAATACCTTTAGCTTTATTTAAAATGAAGCCCAATTAAACATTTACAGTAAACATGATACAGTTTGGTAGACTCTGAATTGTAGTCAAATATTTTTGTAACTTAGATCATACTCCATATATTATATTTGAATGCTCACTACTTTGTCACAAGTGTCTTGCATTTCCAGTACATGTCAGTAAATGCTGCCATATAAGTTGTGGCAGTAACAAATTAGTTCAGGAAGGAAAGAGGGAGATGGAGATTGGAAAATTACACATGCAGTTGATGTGAACAGAGGCTGAGCTACTGACCAGAGAGAAGAAAAGAAGTCCTTTATCATGTACATTACCTTTGCTCTGCTCATGGCTTTTATTTTCTGCAAAGACAGCTCCAATGGCTTTTCACAATTATTGGATGGGTGCTCCTTACTGCCTTATCACATGGTACAAATCTAACCAAACTGCTGACTGCATTAAATGCCACCAAACATCAAATGTAATGTGTAAGTCAAAGGTGTATGGCTAGATAACATCAGTAGTGTTTGTTTAAGGTTTTTAAACATCAGCTGTGACTGAGACATGCGTTATAATCACCAAACTCTTAACTGGGATACTGTAGCTGCAATGGGTGCATTGCCCCTGTTTTGTTATGGGAGGGTCCTAAGGTAACCATACTCTCCTTTATACTTTTTATTATGCGCACCTTAACAGAATGCCTCAAATCTCACACTCTTACCACTAGGGCTGGGCGGTATGACCAAAATTCTATATCACGGTATTTTTCAAAATTATACCAGTTTCACGGTATTCAACGGTATTGTTTTCCCCATGCATGAGTGGATGTTAACCACATTTTCCACTGCAATTACTGCAGTAGACTGGCTAAGAATAACCTATTCCACTGTCATGAGAATTGTACATTGTACAAAAAAAATTTTGATGTGCACAAAAGTATTACTACAGGTTTGCATGGCCCCATAAAGTGATAGTTTTCAAGGGGGTGGCACCAATGAAGAGAAGGAATCACATTGCATGACAGTTGGAGTCAAAATATAGAACCTTTTTATTGAACAAATTTTGCAAACAACTTAAAACTATAATTTTGACAACATATTTTTAACCAACCAAAGACACATTTAGACTTCGTAAAATATTCAGAGATGCTTGTCAAAAGTTGTATTGCAGTGAACATGTCTTAGAAAAGGAAAAAATAGTAAATGTTTTTTTTGTTAACCAACTACACTTTCTGTTAATGTTATCAATCTCTGTCCAATGACATGTTAGCTATATGGATTGTAATGGCGTTGGTTATCTCGATCCACCGCTTGCTTTTTTTGTCATCAGTACCTCTAGCAAATGCGTCTACAAGTAACGTCTTACTCGAGTGTCCTCTCGCTTTTTCAGTTTCACTTGAGGATGTGGAGGATGCCAATCTTAGTTCCATACATTCATGGTACTCCAAAGCATGTTTGCAGCTAAGGTGGTACAGCAAATTGCTCGTGTTGCTGCCTCCGGTGACAACTTTAGCTCCACAGCATTTGCAGTAAATAGTTGTTTGGTCCACATCCGACCTTTTAAAACCAAAATCTCCAGACAACAGACATGGCTCCTTTTTTTCGGCAAAAGTTCTTCTGAGTCATCATGTTCAACTTTATCGTCTGCTACAGCTTCAGGTTCAGAATGTTCTCTGTCCATTTTCACTGCTCAATGCCTCTAGTAACACATGTACTCCGTTGCATGTGTGTTTAGCGATGTAGCAGTGAAAAAGGTCCCCCCTTAAACATTTTCCCGCTGCGCCACGTTCTGAACGTTGTTTAGGCAATTTAAACCGGTATTGCGGTATAAGAAAAATCCATATCATAACAAAAATAGAAAACGGTTTTCGGTATGAACCGGTATACCTCCCAGCACTACATACCACACTGTCAGGTACTTCAGTTCAGCACTTTCCTCTTCCTGTAACATCAGACAATTAAGTAGAGCACCATAACAAACAGGAGAAAAGTTACACATTAATTCTTGTGTTATAGATATACATCAAATAGAGGGAGAGCCATAAAACAAATACAAAATAAAGTGTAATCTTGTTTTGGTGCTTTTAAAAATTAAACATTTGACAACAGAAGGATTTTTAAAATAATTTATAAAGAATGACAGTCATCTTCTAATCAGGTTAGACAAACTGTAATGACAGTAATAATCAAAGCTGCTTATAACCTTCTTGATCAGCTTTGATTTTATTCTTTTACCAGAAACTTTTTCAGAGGTTGTGTTTTTTTTTTTTTTTTTGTTTCATTGTTAGCTGAAAAATTTCACATTAACCCAGAAGATATTTATCTTGTCCATGATGAAATTGATAAGCCCTTTGGAAAATTAACAATGAAGAATGGTGGTAGTGCCAGGTAAGAAACGTTTGATAAACAAAATGTTTGTATAAAAAGAATGTGTCGTGTTATTAAATTATAGATGTATACCCAAGATACATTGAATTTTTGCTTGATCATAACATTCTGAAATCTGCTTAATTCAATTCAGAGCTCATATTTGAATGTCTTTCCCAAATGCTGATGAGCATTTTAATGCTTATTCAAGAATACAATCAGTTTCTCATTTACAGTATTTGGTTTTTCAAAAAAAAAAAAATAGTTTAAACTAATTGTCCCTCATGTACATTTTTTATTCGTTTGAACACCCTGTTATTCTGGAAACTAAAGCAAAAGGCATGGACAAATTTGTTGATTTTTCTTACAGCTCCTATGCCTGCTGAATGTGATTAAATGAAAAAAAAAAAAAAACAATTTCGCATGTATACCTGCATGCCTTAGCTATGTCATCAAGTAAGTTCAAGTATTGCTTATTCTACAAAAATTTTCTAAAGTGGCCTGTGCATATTTGTTGGTACTCCTAGAAAAGATCATAAATAATTAGTGATTTCTTCAAACTAGCTGTTTTCGTTAATTATTATCACAAATGTCTAATATTGTGCATTCTGTCATTCAGCCTATTTAATTGTTAAAAGTAGTCACTCAGCAGTTTGGTATCATCGTGTGTCCCACACTGAACATGGACAAGAGAAAGCAGTTGTCTGAGGAGATCAGAAAGAAAATTATAGCAAGCATGTTATAGGCAAAGGCTAGAAGAGCAACTCAATGCAGCTTGATGTTCCTGTGACAACAGCTGCAAATATTATAAAGACGTTTAAGGTCTATGGGACTATAGCCAGCTGTCATGGACGTGGCCACAAGAGGAAAGTCAACCCCAGAATAGGCAGAGAGTTAGTTAGTGAGACTGGTTGACAACAAGCCAGTGACACTTTCCAAAGAGATATAAGCTGAAGTCTAAGGTCATGGACCATCAGTGTTTGATTGTACCACCCATCGCTTTTTGAGTGACAGCAGGCCCAATGGAAGAAAATGTAAGAAGACTTCACTGTTGAAAAGAAAAACATAAAAAAGCGAGTGAAACTTGTTAAAATGCCACACTGCTTCTGGTTGAATGTCCTTTGGACAGATGAAACAAAACTGGAGCTTTTTGGCAAGTCACATGAGCTCTTTGTCCACAGACAAAAAAAGTGAAGCTTTTAAAGAAAAGAACTCCATACCTACTGTGAAGTATGATGGAGGGTTGGTTAGGTTTTTGGGCTACTTTGCTGCATCTGGCACAGGGTGCCTTAAGTCTGCGTAGGGAACAATGAAATCTCAACACTATTAAGACATTCTGGAGTGAAATGTACTGCCCATTGTTAGAAAGCTTTGCCTTAGTCGCAGGTCACAGATCCTTCAACATGATAATAAGCCAGAACACACAGCTGAAAGCACCCAAAAATGGCTAAGAATGAAACATTGGACTATTCTGACATGACTTTCTATGAGCCCTGATTTGAATCCATCGAATATCTATGGAAAGAACTGAAAAAAGCAGTCTGAAGAGGACCCCCTTCAAATCTGACACAGCTAGAGTAGTTAGCTCAGGAAAAATGGGCCAGATGACCTGTGGACAGATGTACAAGTCTCATGGAGAGCTCCAGGAATCACTTTTGTGCAGTAATTGCAAACTCTAAAGGCTGTGCAACATTCGGTTAAGGGTCCCATCTTTTTTGTCCAAGCCATTTTCATTTGTGTTATTATTTGAAATATTTTATTAAATCAAAACTCTGAAGCAAAGTCCAGTAAAATATGGAATAAACAATGATGGGTGCAAATTACTTCGGTCAATTTCAAGTTATTTAAGAGACAAGTTTATGCTCTCTTTTTATTTGAAAATGTGTTTAAATTATAAGTTATTTTTGCGCTTGTAGTAGATCTTTTTTTTTTTTTTTAAACCCGCATAACTTCTTCTTTCAATCTTAAAAGCAATCAAGCTGTCAATGTAGCGGAATCAGAGTGCTGTGTCAAATTATTGAATATATTGTTTTGAATTTTGGGAAAAATTTGTTTTTTAATTTTTTTTTTCTTCAGAGGTCATAATGGAGTGCGGTCCTGTGTGAGCTGTCTTGGAACAGATGTAAGCTAAGTGACAATACTTTTGAATATAAGATAT
This sequence comes from Erpetoichthys calabaricus, assembly GCF_900747795.2. Lineage (NCBI taxonomy): Eukaryota > Metazoa > Chordata > Cladistia > Polypteriformes > Polypteridae > Erpetoichthys > Erpetoichthys calabaricus. Next base: position 27,936,457 of record NC_041402.2, read on the forward strand.
TAAGTAGTTTTAGGCTATGTGGTTTCCTTTGCCCATTTTCTCCTCCTCTCATGTGGAAATTACTAAATAAAATTCACATTGTAATTTGACTTTTGCCTTTGCAGTCTTATAAGCATTTCATTTGTTTAGCTTGTATTGCCTGTCTGTCTGAGAGGTGGTCACAGATTGCTAACCCCAAGTAAATAAGCTTAACATGCACGTTGAATTGTGTACCTTTAAGGTAAAGACTTGTTTTAGGAAGACAAATATCCAATGTAAAGAGAACATCCTAGCGCTTGTTCAAGTATGGCATTACTATAAAAATATTGTCTTTCTGCGTCACTGGGTCTGAATAGTTTTTATTCTTGTTGTATGCTGTACTACTGTATGTGTGTGTGTGTTTTTGTATTTTGGAATATTTTCATATACAAAATGAGAAGTTGTGGGGACAGATGTGAACAAGTAGGAAAATGCAGCCAAACTAGCTAAATGACAGCTCATGTGTATAATAATTCAGATTAAAAGTGATGAATATGATGTACAGACTGTATTGTAGTTGTCTTTTAAGAGGGCCAATGCTGTCTGCGTATTTACACTGAAGAACTGTTTTTGTTTTTTTGTCAGTTTATATGGGCTACCTGTTGCCACTTGTCAGGGAACTGGCCGACAGGTCAGGAGTATCTCTGCTAACCTTCACTGCCCACTGTGGGGGAAGACATTAACTGAATGTCAGGACGCTACATTATGTTTTTGTATGGTATTGGTGTACATTCATAAAATATGACATGTTTTTGCCAACATAAATTTGCAGCAGTGTCTGCTTTTGCTAATGTAGCCGGAGTGATTTACTGCACTTATATTGCAATAAAGGCACTTCATCAGAATGAAGCTGCTTTTGTTAACCATAAACTGTGATATTCCATTTACACACAAGTCATGTGTGTTGCCAAGATGAGTGTTGAGGCATCGTTCATAAACACAAATGTAAAAGAAGGTTGTGATTTATAAAGTTGTGTAGAAATTTGGGGATGCTAGGTTTTATAAATCAGATTTTTTAGCATACACATTTTCCTTATTTTTGTGTATGCATTATTTTCACACTCAAATCCAAGTTTTATAAATCAGACCACTGGGGTGGACTTTACCATTTTTTTCAGTTGCCATGCAGCACTTTTAAGCAGGTGTTAACATTTCACTCCCCAGAGGGGCTTGATGCTTCTTGGGTGACCAGTACACCCCCTACCCAAATGAATAAATACGTTTGAAGTCTGCAGATGTGATGTTCACATATGCACTGCAGTAAAAAGAAAAAAAACATTGGCAAATAGGTGATGTCATGTCAACACTCAAAACATTTTGGATTTTGGAATTTCGGTTAGAGATACTCTACCTGTAAATGTGCAGAGATTTATTTTTATAATTTACATGCATACAAAAGCCAGTATGGCATGTGTCTGTTGCAGTTTAAACCTTTCAACTGAAATTGTTCAAAATGCACATACCCAGGATGTAAAAAGAAAATCAAATAGTTTCCATTACCTCTTTGCACTATACAGTATATTGGAATAATGTAATAAAACAAAATAGTTCTGATCAATGCCTTTACAGTTTACAGTACATGCAGCTATTTTAATAAAATTAAATTGATTTTAATAAAATAAAATTGAGTCTATCAACCCCCTTACAGTTGATATTACAGTAATTGACTTGAATTATTAAACAGTATGGTTGTGCAGGAGTTACTCTGCTGCACGCAATACTCAAATTTATCGGAGTATTTCCTTTGAAATCTATTGGGCCACATTTTAGGGGTGAGTTGGGCAAACCAAACAACCCAGAGGAAGCCCCCACACAAACACATGCGTTCCCCTTTAATTTCCACTGCTGTTCATGAGTATGTGATTCATTTTTTAACTTTCTGCTGAATCAGCTTCACCAATGCCTCAGACAGTCTTTTAGACCTAAGTAAGGTCTCTTCAAGACTAAAGAGGTTTAATCCCAAGAGCCTGTCCTAACTGTGCATTGAGCATACTTGGTTGTTTCTCTCTGTGTAACTTCTATAGCGTGGTGTGTAGCACTCTGAACAACTATTCAAGAGTTTGCACCTAGTCTGTCTAGGCTGGCAGCCACCCTAACCGGGATTAGCTGAGTAATAGTGAAGTGCTTGCAGTATAACCTAATATTTTATTTGGATAAGAAAGTTGAATCAATATCAACCCCTAAACTTTTTCAGAGGTTTCTTACTGTAAATTATTATACTGTATTTAGAATTAATGTTGTATATAACACTTCGAAGGAATCGACATTAAAGTGCATTTTCTAAGGCTGTTTCCAATTTTGAAGGCTGGTTTCTTTTGGCTGCAAGATATTGAAGATCATAACATCTTACACCTTCTTCTGATATCTGTGAATTAGTCATCTACTGTATATGTTATCAGCTTTCCTAGGAAACTCTGGCAGGTGGATGGAGCTGATTAGACTAAGATGTACTTTTATAGGATGATGGTTAAAAATGGAAGACAAGCCAGGTGAAATAATTACACTGAGCAGTTACATCCATGGGTGGTACAGTGGTGCAGTGGTAGTGACCAGGGATAGTGGACTGGGTCCTCCCTGCATGGAGTTTACATGTTCTCCCCATGTCTACATGGATTTCTTTTAGGTGCTCTGGTTTTCTCCCACAATCCAAAGACTTGCAGGTTAGGCGAGTTGGCATTTTCTATATTGCCTAGTGCAGGGGTGGCAAACTCCAGTCTTGGAGTGCCACAGTGGCTGCAGGTTGTCATTCTAACCCTTTTCCTAATCAGTGACCAGTTTTCACTGCTAATTAACTTCTTTTTCCCTTCATTTTAATAGCGCTGTTTTTAAGGATTCAGTGCTCTGAATTAATTATTTTCTTCATTAAATGACAGCCAAACAGAAATCAAATGTGAAACAGTTGACCAGCTAAATTGGGGCTTCAAACTCCAACTAATTTCACTCCAACCAGTTTCTTAATGAGAAGCCACTTCTTGCTGTTAATTAAACTCGTTATTTAATTCTGTGGCTTGTTGTTGCTCTCATTCTGACGCAGCAGACATTTCCATAACTGTTGATTTTCTGTTTTTTCTAAGAACATTGTCAAAATGTTTTGGGGACCTGAGAGATCAACCTTACTGAGACCTTCACCTTTCTTTATTTTCAGATATTGTGTGATGGGCACGGGTGAGCTGGTCATGTGGCACCTTGTTTTATGCCTCATTATTGTTTGGCAGCTAATTGAAGAAAAAGAAACAATTGAGGGGCCTGAATCATGTTAATTAAAATTAAGGCAAAAGAAGTTAATTAACAGCAAAAACTAATGAAGAAGATGGTTAGAATGAAAACCTGCAGCACTCCAGGACTGGAGTTTGCCACCCCTGGTCTAATGTGTGCTTGGTGTGTGTGTGTGTGTGTGTGTGTGTGTGTGTGTGTGTGTGTGTGTGCCCTGTGACGGACTGGCGCCCTATACTAGCTGGGATAGGCTCCAGCAGACCCCCGCAAACCCCAAAGCGAGTTAAGAAATGACTGACTTTCATCCTTTATCAGTGATTCTGGCTACTGGAGATATTTTCAAAGGTACAGCACGTTTTCAGTATGGAGTCAACAGAAGATTTTCATAATTTTTAAATGGTCACTGTGGTATAGCGGGTTCACAGCTCATGTCAAAAGGGCCAGTTTTTAAAATAAATAATCGCCGCACTCGCGGCTTGGAGTGGGGGCGTTGTAAGTGTGGCGGATTGGTTCCTGGGGTGATTCGTGGTGCAGGCGATTCTTGCTTAAGTGCACAGTTGAGGACTTGTCCGCATCCGTAATTGTTCCCGGGAGCTGTTGATTGCTACAGCTGATCCACATCCCCATAATATATAGTAGCACGAGGCGGCTAGCGGAGAAGAAAAAGTTAAAGAAACAGAGGTTGCAGGAGTGAGAAAGCAGAAAGCAGTGAGGAGAAAGCTGGTGTGTGTTAGAGAGTGAGAGAGCGCAGGCAGCTGGACAGTTGAGCCCTAGCGAGGTGTTTGGCCGACACCTAGGGCAGTCGATTGTGGTCGGTCCCGCTGGGCATTCGTTGAGGAGCGGGAGTGACCAGCGAGAAGGATGGCTCGCCGCAGAAGACAGCAGGAGTCGTGAGGCTTGGGAGATGGATTCCCTAGTGTGAGCATCCTGGCCGTTGGGGATCCTAGGTCTCGGTCTGGAGAGTGCTAAACCGAAGCCAGGGAAAGGGAAACCTCCAGATCAGGAATGGAAAGAAGGTCAACTGCAGGAAGGGTGACTCTTCTGTTGCAAAGCCTGATGGGAGAAGCAGGGGAGCCGCCAGGTAAAAGAAGACACCAGGCTTCGTGTTTCTAAAGGACTGCGTCATGCCATTGTTTTAACCTCGTTTTAAAGGATTCATTTATCGTTTTTTTTTTAACCTCCACTTCACTTCTGTTTTAATGGATTATTTATTTAAAAGATTTTGGAGACAATGCACTTATTTATTTGGACATTTTGTTTTTGTTGTTGTTTTAATTAAAGCACTTGGCACTTTTTTACACCATCCCCTTGCTCCATTTGTTGTGCCTCATTGCCGAGCTCATCGGTGACATTACCGACGGTGTCGGGTTCAAGGGACTCCCGAAAGCTAGATGGGAGCGTGGAGCAGAACCCGCATCGTCACAGTCACCTAAAGAACCATCAAGGGTCATTCTCTTTCTCCCACATTGGCCCCTTTACCTACATCAGTATAACAGTAGTTTAATTTTGTTAACTTCGGTATTACAGTATAGAATTATTGCCTACAGTCAAACATGTTAAACATTTCCTTCTGTTAAAGAAGGTGTAATTTTAAAGCAATTAATGCTTGGCAATGAAGAGACATTTTAAATTTTTTTTGTCATCTTTTGTATTTTAGGTCATGCGACGACTGAGAATTGGCATTGGACGGCCAACTGGGAAAATATCTGTGGAAAGTCATGTACTAAGTTCCTTTTCCAAAGAAGAACAGAAGATTTTGGCAGAGGTACTACAGCAGAGCACTGAGCTGCTGCTTAAATACGTTACTGAGGACAGTGGACTGCAGACCTCAAAGATTCCCCAAGAAGGAACAGTTTCTGTCAAAGCCTGAAGTTGAGTTTGACGGCATGAACACAGTGGATGTGTTTGTGTTTTATATGGAAAGATAAGATGGGGTTGATTAGACTAAGAGATGTACTCCTACAAGAGTTTGGCTACAAAAATCAAGACAAGCCAAGTGAAATCATTACAGTGGCCACTTTCATCCTTTATTCATTAAGAGATGTGTTTACGCACTGAGTCATTCTGTTAGAGCAGTGGTGTCAAACTCAGATCCTGGAGGGACAGAGTGGGTGCAGGTTTTTATTCCAGGAAGCTTTCCCCATTAGTAACCAATTACTGCTGCTAACTGAACAAACGTCTTTTGGTTAACTTTAATTGACTTGCTTGTTAAGATTCAGACCTCTTAATTGTTTCTATTTTATTAATTTTATTAACTAGTAGGCAAACAAAAATAAGATGCAAAGTTGAGTAAACAGATCACCAGCTAAGATGGGGACTTCAAAATCCAACCAATTTCATAATTAGAAGACCGTTCTTGTGGTTATGTAATTCTATGCCTTGTTGGAGTTCACATTCTGCCACACCAGACATTTAAATTTAAAAGGGATGATTTTCTTTTTTGAGGGCACCATCAAATGTTTTGTGGACCAAACCAGATCAATATTTCACCATGATGGACACACAGGTGCAAATCGGAGCAGGTTAGCTTAGCATGTTGGCTTGCATTGCATGTTGTTATTGTTTGACTGCTAGTTAAGTAAAATAAAAAACAGTTAAGGGTTCTGGCACTTAAAAAACAAGTCAATTAAAATTAAGGCAAAATAAGGGTGTTACGTTAAAAATAGTAATTGGCTATTAATTGAAAAAGTGGCTGGAACAAGAACCTGCAGCCATCACAGCCCTTGAGATTCTGCGTTTGACACCCATGTGTGAGAGAGAACCCTGAAGGCATTTGAATTGTTGAGTTATCCGAAGGAAGTACAGGATGTTTCTGTGAGTGGACGAGCAACAAACACCATACACGGTGAGATTATTTATAATTTAAGCAATACTGCTTTGACAAAGAAAGTGGTGACTTTTTTTAATCAAACTAATAGTTATTTATTGCTTGAGAAATATGATAATTTATGAGTAAGAAGAATCCAGAATATGCCCTTATAAGTAAATGGCTAAAAAGAGTCCTCTCACTCATTCATGGTATCACATAACCCAAATATTAGCAGACATCGCGACTGTTCATCCATTTTTACACCTACATTCAGAGTTACCACTGGCATAATATGTGATGTAAAAATAGGAATTCAAAATATTCTGTCCATTTTAAGTCATTGTCTGGAAACCTAATTCTCAAGTTAGATTTGTTTAAACATGATGAGACCCTACAGACTGGACTAAAGGCATTCAGTCCTTAAAATGGGGTCTAAGCAGATCAGGAGGTAATGGTGTCAGCAGCACTACTCTTTTTTCATAGTTATAATTCAGAGAAATGTAATCAAATTCCAACTGTTTTCTAGAATCACATTTTCTACCAAAACACAATTGTAGGTTGTGTTATTTGTTTTTAAAAGGCTTTGACTAATACTTAATAAAATATTTAAAGTATTTTTTTGCTTAGAAAATTGAAATATAGGCTTAAAGTTTAAGTTGGTTATACATTTTTGCACAACATGTATAAAATTAAGTTTAACTATATATTTTTATTGGCTATGATAATGCCTTCTTGTTTATATTATGTAATCACAAAGTAACACTGAGGACTTTTAGCCAACGATTCATTTAGCAGACCTTTGTCAAGAATCACTATGGGGTCTCCTTTATACCACAGCAATACACCTGCATAATGCCGGACTGGGACTGCAAGTCAGAAGTTTTTATTTCTTTTTAGTCATTTTGGTGTGTGTTCAGTCCAAAGTGTGTATGTCTATGTATGTATGTAAAGAGCTTCTGTGAAAAGCCAAATTTCCCTCTGGGGATAAACAAAGTTCCATCTATTATATAGTGCCTTTCAAACTATCTGATATATAGTGCCTTTCATCTGTCTATCTATCTGCCACAGTATTGAAATATGCTCTTCCACTGAATTCAGTATGTCTTCTCTCCAGAGGCTAACAAAATCTGCAGTGGCTTTCCCGTTAGCTTCACTCAGCTATGTCTGCTGCCCCTAAAACCAGGGTGTGGCTCCTTACCTACTGTGCACCACCCTGTATAATTTGAATGTATTTGTCATAATCTTTACATTGGTGTTGTTCTAATTGATTGCACTAAAATGTAATTTCCACAAAAGAGGCTTATGCTGAAAAATAGACATGATCTAAACTCTAAAATGATATTTGGTGATACTTGTTCATTAAGGTTGGTGGCATCAGACACAGAGAAGGAACACACCTTGAATGGCACACTAGTTTATTGAAGAGCACAGAAATGGATACACTCCAAGAAAAGAAAAGAAAACAACATCACATCATGTGTTATGGATGTAGGAAGAAAATGAGGTTCCCCCGATACTGAGAGAACATGCAGCCAAAGATGAATTGACTGCTATGATGACGTAGCTGTAGCAGTCGTGTCGCCATGCCAGCCAATGTCTGTTCAGTCACATATATGCAAAACGGTTAAAACAGCATCTGTTAAGTTACTGGGGAGCCAAGATGGGCTTTCTTGTGTATTCGCCTCACTGCTGTATGCGTTGGACATTTGTATTGGTTTGTGTTGGCTTTACTGACTTATGGGGCCAATGATGTACTTTGGAGGTCTTAATCATTTTAATGTTACACAAAACATTTGGAATAAAAATATAATTTTGTACTGATTGAATATAGTATAATGGGCACACATGAGTCTTAGTGTTTAAGGGGCATGCAGGAGTCTTTGTGTGGACATTCATGTCTCATAACAGGCAGACGTCTCTTTTTCTGTATGTAATTGGCACACAGGAGTCATTGTTGAAGTATGATGGTGTACAGTACAGGAGAGTCTGGGCATAACTGCCTTTTTTCCTCAGGGTGTGATGAGCATACAGGAGTCCTTCTCTGGGTATGACTGGCATGTGCATTTCTTCCAGTGTTTCTCTCAGGTCTGTGCTGTAGAAGATGTAAGCGTCATTTTGATCTGTGGCAAGAAACTTGCAGGCCTTCCTTCAAGAGACTTGTCTGAAAGAGCAGCTTGCTGGAACAAAAAACAAAATAAAACATAAAAAGTTAGAAAACGCATGGCCCAACATTTAAGACTTAATTAACTGATATGAAAGTTGGCACATTTTTCATTGTTTAGTTCCTTCACATTTTTGTTTACAATGTCATGTAGTTAAAAATGGAGCACAGATGGCGTGTGGTGGCTCAGTCACTTTCATAAGTTCCCCATGTAGCCATTAGTTAAAACACAGTAATTAATTTTAATTATTTAGTTTGTCTTTTTTCTCTTTCTTCATCATGTAAAGCACTTTGAGCTAAATTGTTTGTATGAAAATGTGCTATAGAAATAAATGTTGTTCAGTAAAGCTATCTACAGTAAATTAACTAAGAACCTGGAAAGGAACTGATTTATTGAATAACAGGAACACTAAAAGGTGTCATTTAAAGATTTTAATCTCGGTCTCAAAATGCACAGAAGAAAAAGCGGCCCTTCAGGCTGTAACCCCGACTCCTTGTCATGTGTTATACCACTAAGCAGCTGTTTTAGCGGCCCAGGCTACAGTTCTGCTCCATCCTTGCTGGCTGCGGCACTCAGCTCTTCACACACCGTGGTGTGGTCCTTGTTCTGCACCCCATGGCTCTGATCTTTAGCCCATATATAAACTGTAGTTCCCCTTCGAACCCCATGCTATCTTTATATCACTTAGGGGAGCTGCACCTTCATGTGTGAATAATTAGTTCAAACACCTTGTAGCTGCTGGTGGATAACGTCTGTTCTTTACAATATTAATGAGCAGATAATGCGGCTGTGAGGCGTCTATACCGTAATGTAAATGCTGAAGACGAGTTACTCCAGTGTATGCTTATTGAGTAGTTGCACTCGCACCACTTCTTTTGTCTTCCATGCATTTCTAGATAGAAAAGTTTTGTGTGTGTGTGTGTTTCTGTACCAGTGGATTGAGTTTGCATTTCCTCCAGTGTCTTGACTCACTTGGACTGGGGATCTGAGCGTCCGGCTGATGGGTAAAAGAAAAAAAAAACACAAAGTGTACAGCTAATGTAACCGATCTCAGGGTAAAACCAACTACAAATGAGTTTACTGTTTTAAAGTTGCACAGAATGTTTTCTTCGCTCAGGTTTGGTTTACCGGATAAACAATTTAAAGAGATTGTTATTTTCATGGGAATTGTTACATATGCATTATTTTCATTTTTACTTTAAAACTTTTGTAGAAACAATACTTGTCCTTTATTTCTGGCCCTAGGCGTGATTAAACCTCTCTCTCGCAGGATCTATAACGCTGCTCGTGTTGTGAAGGGCGGGGGGGAGGGCTGAACGCACACTAAGGAGAAGCGGTTGGATCATCTGCTGTCTTGTTGCTGGTGCGCTGCGTGTTCTGCTTGTCACGTAGCACGTCGTTCATTTAAAAGCCTGTACAGCGGCTGTCCGATTGCCACTTTGCACTGCTCGCGTTGTAAAGGGGGGGGCGGCTGAACGCATGATAAGGAGAAGCGGTTGCATCATCTGCTGGCAAGCTGCGTGTTCTGCTTGTCGCTTGTCGTTGTTTTAAGAGCTGGGAGCACATGAAGTGTGTCTGCCAAAAGCATTCCAACAACTGCTAGGTGAGATGTCCGTCAACTTGTTTTAAATGTTGCTTTACTGCCTTGTCTCGCGACAAATTTCCATGAAGGTTAAATAAGTGTGCCACACTTCAGCTGCCTTGGTCCACTGGGTGCCGAGCTGTGCCATGTGGACAGACAGACGTGGCTATCACAATAGGTGCTTTAATTTCCATACTATATGCAAACGCACCTAAAAAACAAACACTGTCATCATATCATCTCACACAATTCATGTTTGCTTTCATATTTTTACAAAGTTTATATTTTTAGCAGCAGTTTTTGTGGTTCCCCTGAACGGTTTTAAGTTATGTGTAAGTCTTTTTAGGGGGTTTGGGACCCAAGGATTATGAAAACAACATTTCTTTCTATGAGACATTTTGAGAAAGTAAAAAATTTTATAGCATTATGCAGCAATGCTGTTTTGTTCTTTCTATGGGTGCCGCTATTTTGTGGGCCCCACTGCTGCAATGGGGCTCCCTGTTGTTGAGAGTGTGGTCATGGAGGTCCCGACATCTGATGTCATTAATTCAAAGAATTTAAAATTCTGAACTTTGGGCCACATTCTCATGTGAGTTTGCCGATAATCCCTCTATTAGTGTGTTATTCTTCTTGTGATAATTAACTTCCTAATTTTAGAACTCTGCTCTCGCTTTTGTTTCTTCAGTTTTTGGTTAGCAATTTAATCTTGGTGACTTCTGATTTGTTTCCCGACTACATTTCCTCTCCTAACCCAAATCATTAAAAACCTTTGCTGTGTCACTCTGAGTCAGTACACTTAAGTGAACGTATCAGAAAGCTTTAAGCATCCATGAACAAACTGTCTCAGAATAATCCATTCATCCATTTTCAAACCTATTTACACAGTTCAGAGTGGTGCTGGGTGCAGGGCATGAAGCAGTCTTGGATAGGGTGCCAATCCATCACAGGGCATGCTCCCTGATCTGATTTTGTGATCAAGTTTTTATTTTTTTAAATTTTTGAGAAGAATTAAAGGAAGCAAAAAGTATGAACACCCCCCCCCCCCCCCCCCCCCCCAACCCGACAGGATCCACTTTGATCTCCTGCAAATCAAGTATAAGGAAATCTTTTAAGTGGATTGAGATTGAGGGGGCCGTCACCAATGAGAAGGCTCCAGAGAGAAGAAATCAGCAAAATCAGACATGGGATGAGTTTATTTTATAAGTACAGTAAAACCTCGATTATCCATCAGAGGTTGGGACCAAGAAAAAAGATGGCTAACAAAAGAGCTACTTTAAAAATGATATACAGTAGATTAGCGAATAGTCGCATTTATTTACAAAACAAAACTATATTAACAAAATATAACACAGTATTAATAAGATTAATGAATACATATAATATTGTAATAACCAGTGTAATAAGCAAATGCAACTCAGAGATACTGGAGTTTTCTACGTTTTACTAGGGAGTCTTCATTCCAAATGGCGCCCTGTCTTATACTCTGGGTTATCTGGGTTACAAAGCACACCTCCACAACAATGAAAGAACTTTGTCTCCTGCCACTCACGTTCCTTTTTTCTCTGTAGCACAAACACTCCTGCTTATTGTCTCCTGACTCCCTACTCAAAACTTCCTTCTCCTGTCACTCATCTCCTAAGAGGCACGTCCTCCCCTTACAGAGCAGAAGCTCCTTCAGTCAGTCCCATCACTTACAGCATTCATTCCACCTTTTCTGCTCCCGCACATCACAATATGTTAACAAAACATAAAGTAACAATTTAAAAGGAAAAAGAACAGTAACAGAAGAACATTAACATTAATACAGAACAACATTACTGTCAGTGGTTACCATTTTCAAAATGCTTTTCAATCTTGTCAGCATCACGCTTTATATCATTCACTTTTATTCCTCCTACTCCATAAACTGAAGCAATACTTGAAGCAGTTTCGTCGTTTCGTAAATACGTTTAGTAACTAATTTCAATTTTTTATGACAATTCCAACCCCACACGCATGCGTTTATCGGCCATAACAATGAAGAAAAGCTACAAAATGCTATTAAAATTGACAGCAATTTCAAAATGCGACATGACACGTGGTGCTGGGGAAAAAAAACTACACACTGGCACAAGGGAGAGTTGTTCCGATGTGCGCAGCTTGCAGCGTACTGCATGGCAGTAGTAGTACAGTAACAGGTCGGCACTAGGGTGTGTAATCTTAATCAAATGACGGATAATTGAGGTTTCACTGTATGATAAAATAATATCACCTTTCTACTTCATAACTGCAGCATAAACAAAGAACAAGCGTACCTGTTTGTGGAGAGGAGTTGGATGTTTAGCCATTCCATTCCTTGAAGTTTTCGAAAGTATGTCCACTTTTGGCAAATTAATGGGCTGGGTAGGCCGGGGAACCAGCCCTAGATCTTCCATTTTATAGTGTGGGAGGAGCTTCGGGGCCTTAACATTTGCAGAAATATCTTCTGATCTGCCAATGGAAAACAATTTTATTCTTTGCTATTACAGAGGCACACACACCTTCTTGATCCAAAGAAGCAGCTAATATTACAGTTACGTTACTTTGATCCAGCACAAAAATCATCCCATTTATGATTAAAATAGATTTCAAATCATGCTATTACTGTTTGGCTACCATACATTACTACGCTATGTACAGGACCATTTATTTAACCTTTAGTCCATTTTTTTTTTCATTTCCTAATTTTTTAGTATAGTGCTCCCTCATTTTTTTTACAATGTTGACTTTTCACTAGCAGGTCTGATGACCCAAAAACTCTGCACTGGCATTCACTCTACTATATCCACAGACAGTTCTTACACAACTATATAAAAAGTAAGAGCATATTTATTGAAAAGTAGTCTTTTCTGTAAATATCTGCAAACTATAGAGATATAATAACCAAAATAAACACAGAATTACAACAGTGCATCTGTAAAAAGTATCCTTGCATGTTTTCGTATTTTGTTATACAACATTGGATCCCAGTGGATTTAATTTGGCTTTCTTGTGAAAAAGACTCTTTTAATGTCAAAATGAAAACAGATCTCTGCAAAGTGGTCTAAATTAATTAGAAATATTAAAAAAAATAATTAAATCCACTGTGATTCAATGTTGTATAAGAAAAAAACATGAAAGGGTTGAATACTTCCTATAGGCCTTGCCTGAAAAAGTAACGATCATCCAGGTAACTGCTTAAACGTCAACTTATTTGTTTATTTTGAAGTGTATGCCATTCAAGGTGGAGAAAAAAAAATTCCTCTGCTTTAAAAGTTATGCTGATTATTGTAATTTAAACTTGGAAGGCTAACCCAAGTACCATACAGCAATGTATGCCCATACAACTAACTGGTCAGGTGGTTTTCCGATGTGTAGACTGACCGAGAGGAGTCGACAAGGCTGCACTCGGCGGACGCAACTCACAGTTGAGAACAAGTCAGCTTGATGCCCATCGTGAGCCCAGATTACAGTTGCAGGCAGATTGCTCGCTCTGTTCTTGTTTGTCTGTGCCATCCCATCAGTGTCAGCAGCTGACAAACCTACATTCAGAAGCGGCTTGAAGCAGACACAGCGACACATTGAGTTAGGACTCCACAGCAAATGATCAAAAAAGGGACAGCTCCCCAGAAAGGAGAACATGCGGCAGTGCACAAAAACGGCAAGCAGATTGCATAGAGCAGTACAATTTTGGACACACCCAGGAATTTTCATGTTTTTGATACAAATTGACACAATTTTAATTAAGAAAACCAGTCAATACATTACTAGTGCTACTAATGGCTACTTAAGATGACAGATTTTTGATTTTTTAAATCACATATGACCACAAAGCTCATTTGCAACAGCCATTCCTTCAGTGTTCTAATGGCCAGCACCCTTAGCTTAGCCATTTTAAATTCTAATTAGTTATCAGAGAAGCTTTTCTAGTTGTATTAGCACCACAGGAACTGGTTATTCTGTTTTTCATTTGTTTTGCAAGGTACTGGCACTCCTAAAGTTCTGGTCTGCATTCAAAAATGGCCAAAAAGGAACAGCTTTATCACAAAACTATTGTTTGTTTGCTGAATGAAGGTTATTTCATGTGACAGATTGTCAAGAGATGGAGGATTTCATACAAAGGTGTCTATTACTGTCTTCAGTGATGAGGGCTAACGGGATCTAACCAGGACAGAAAAAGAAGGGGTAAGGCCGAGATACACAACTGCATAGGAGGATGAGGACACCAGAGTCTGCAGTGTGAGAAACAAACGCCTTACAGGTCCCCAGTTGGCTTCCTCCTCAACTGCAAGTGAAACACCAGTGCCATCTGCAACTGACCACTCCAGGAATGCTGAGTTTCAAAAAAAGGGGCAAAGGTACACAGACATTGGATGGAAGATGATCAGCCTCCTGGCATCGTCTTTTCTCTGTGGCAGACTTCTGTGTGTGTCCAAACGTTCGACTGGGAGTGCTTGTGTCCACATTAGACACTTAGTCATCCCGAAGCAGAAGGGAAGGGATGTGCTTCACTGTCACTGCTTATTTTCAATCGCCATTTGTTTCAGCTCTCTGTTGAAAACTGGCCAGGCTTCATTTATCATCCTCTTTAGAAGATCACTTTTTACACATAACAATGAACAAAAGGCTCTCAAAAATGTGCAGTGGAAGGTTGATACTAAGTAGATGATTGTCTACCTAACATGTTCTGTTTACGAATAAATCTGGTCTGCGTTTTATCAGTGTGTATTCTTTAACAATCAGACTATCAATTAAATAACCGTTTTTTTCTACAACCTTGAAATCCAGTTTATGTTCTTATAATTTGGATTATTAGACAGTCATCTATGAGAATGTAAAAACGTTTGAGATGTAGCATAAGAGATTAAATTACCTAGACAGTAAAATATCAATAGTCCAAAAGAACACTTGAGTTTAAAAACAACAAACTCTTCAAGGAAACACATTCTATATTAACAGGCAGACGCCTCCTCCTCCTTCTTTTCCTTCTCCTTTTCCTCCTCCTGCTTTTCCTTCTTCTTTTCCTTCTCCTCCTCCTTCTCCTTCTTTTCCTTCTCCTCCTCCTTCTTCTTTTCCTTCTCCTCCTTCTTTTCTTTCTCTTTTTCCTTCTCCTTCTCTTTTTCCTTTTCCTCCTTCTTTTCTTTCTCTTTTTCCTTCTCCTTTTCCTTCTTTTCCTTCTCCTCCTCCTTTTCCTTCACCTCCTCCTTCTTCTTTTCCTTCTCCTCCTTCTTTTCTTTCTCTTTTTCCTTCTCCTTCTCTTTTTCCTTTTCCTCCTTCTTTTCTTTCTCTTTTTCCTTCTCCTTTTCCTTCTCCTCCTCCTTCTTGTCCTTCTCCTTTTCCTTCTCCTTTTCCTTCACCTCCTCCTTCTTTTCCTTTTCCTCCTTCTTTTCTTTGTCTTTTTCCTTCTCCTTTTCCTTCTCCTTTTCCTTCACCTCCTCCTTCTTCTTTTCCTTCTCCTCCTTCTTTTCTTTCTCTTTTTCCTTCTCCTTTTCCTTCTCTTTTTCCTTTTCCAACTTCTTTTCTTTCTCTTTTTCCTTTTCCTTCTCCTCCTCCTTCTTTTCCTTCTCCTTTTCCTTCACCTCCTCCTTCTTTTCCTTTTCCTCCTTCTTTTCTTTATCTTTTTCCTTCTCCTTTTCCTTCACCTTTTCCTTCACCTCCTCCTTCTTCTTTTCCTTCTCCTTCTTTTCTTTCTCTTTTTCCTTCTCCTTTTCCTTCTCCTTCTTTTCTTTCTCTTTTTCCTTCTCCTCCTCCTTCTTTTCCTTCTCCTTTTCCTTCTCCTCCTCCTTCTTTTCCTTTTCCTCCTTCTTTTCTTTCTCTTTTTCCTTCTCTTTTTCCTTTTCCCTCTCTTTTCCCTTTTCCTCCTCCTTCTCTTTCTGGTCATCCTCTTTCTCCTTGTGCACTTCCTTCACCTGACCCTGCACCTCAGTCTCCTCCACTTTCTGATCCTCCACCTCCCTCTGCTCTCCCACCTGACTTTCAACCTTTTTTTGTTCTTTCTGCTGTTTCTCCATTTCCTGCTGACCATCCTCCTGTTTTTCTTGCTCTTTCTGCTCTTCCTTCTGCTCACACTTATGCCCCACTTTCTCCTTCTCTTTCTCCTCCTCCTCTTTTTCTAACTGCCTCTCCTTCTCTTCCTGCTCCTCGTAATTTTCCTCTTCTTCCTCCTCCTCTTCCTCCTCCTCCTCATCTAAGAACCATGATGATCTGATACATAAGCAAATAATAAAGGTTACTTAGTTATATGTCATTTCTAAACAACTTTACTTGACTAATGTTTTCTGCATACCTACTATATAGAAAAAGTGTACAGACAGGTAATGGCAGATGTTAAAGTTAGCATTATATCCTCCTTGTTTGGCTTTCCTACCTAAACATCATGCCTGTTCACTTCGGTTTGCATATTTTTATTGGATTTTCATCCCACATTATGTCATAAAGCCTCTTCCCACTTAACCCATTATTAAAAAGATCAAAGCATATGGAATTGTCGTGATTATCCATTTTCGTTACTTTATTGTTGAATTTCCTGGATGAAGGTTCAGTAATTGTGCCTCCATTTTGGGGCTTTGGAACCCAAGGATTACTATTATTATCTAAGGCATTCTGACAAAGTTACAATTATTTATCGTTAGATTGTGATGCCATTTTGTATTATTTTGAGTGTCACTATTTTCTGTACTTAAGTGTTTTGTTTATCATGTCGGTTTTTCCCAGATTGCACTGGGACTGCACTGTGTGTAACGTCTCTGGATCAACCACATAAAGGTCAGCACTCACATCCCTCAAGGACCAGAGTTTTGGATAAAAACTCAAAAACATCTGGATTAAAACTTTTTAAAATTAAAAGCATTCCCAGTATTCAAACCTGCTTTGTTCCTTTAGACCTTTGATTTGGTTTCTTTGCATTCTTTGGTAATAACCCCGCCACAAACTCTTGACGACATTTAATCTTCTGATCCATTTCATACAAAATTTCACTGCTTCACACTGAATCAGTACAGGAATCGGTGAAGAGTTCAATATGATTAAAATAAATGAAGCAACATTGTCATAATCGTCATGAAGTGTATTTAACCTCCTTGCATTTTATGCCAAAAAAGACATCGTTGCTTTCTTTTTGGCATGAAAAATTATATTTTTTTAAATCTTAAAAGTATAATGATACAAATAATAATAGTAATGATGAATAAAAATAATATGAAATGAACAATAACAACAAAAATAATAATAGCAGTAATAATAATACTACTAATGATGCCAAAATAGTATTTAATCTCAAAATGAGTCCTTTGTGTGGTAAATTGTAAGGCACGGTGAAAGACACAATCCAACGTCACAGTCGAGACAATAATGGCGTGTTTCTTATTGGATTTTCAGTTTTTAAACAGAACACTTCACAGGTACAAGTAGGATTCTGTTGTTTTTTATTTTCCTGTTGGAGGTATATAATCAATAAAATGTCTACCAATAAGATGCTCTGGATTGTGCTGGGTCAACCACATCTCTTTAGCGGTAGTGTGGTGCGGCAATGAGTTGTACTACAAGCTGTCATCTAAAGTTTGTATGATATACAGTTTTGCCAGCGCTGTTTGTATAACACGAATGCATTCCAAATGCACTGTTCCACCAGATAACAAAATATCTGTAGTATTTCTTTTGTTGCCTCCACATAAAGAGACAGAATGTCAATTCTTAATCCACAAGATCTACGTCGCCCATCGTGCTATTGTAGTCGACCACAGCACAAGGCTTTGTAACCTGCTTGTTATTTTTTGCCTGTATAGTAACTGTAGCTGCATTATGTACAGTACTAAGACGACAAACATCTTTCTTGTCCTTTCATTTTAGTGCAACCACTTTACCCTTTTGCCAAGCTACTAGCACTCTTCGCCGTAATTTAGCTCTGCCAAAGACTTCAGGCAGCCACGACAGTTAGGATGCACTGTCCCATATGTGTCAGTCTTTCTTTGCAGCAAGATGTCAAATAGCTCTGGCAAAGTATAAAAATTGTCCATGGTTGCACAGTAACCTCGATCCAGCAGACCATCTATCAAAGTCAGGACCGATGACATAGCAACACTTTCGGATAAAACATTGCCCCTTTCCCTGTGTATGGGACAGAATTCCAAATGTATCCCATTCTAGATTCTCAAAGCTCATAAAGCTTTATGCCAAATTTTGCTTTTTTTGACGTGACGTACTGTACCCATGACAGTCTGCCCTCATAAGCCATGAGACTTTCATCAATTATGACATTGTGGTCTGGAATGTAAATGCTCCAAAATTTTACTACAATGGCCTGGTATATCACCCAAATTTTTTTTTTATTTTGGGTGCTGGATGAGT
Source organism: Erpetoichthys calabaricus (assembly GCF_900747795.2). Lineage (NCBI taxonomy): Eukaryota > Metazoa > Chordata > Cladistia > Polypteriformes > Polypteridae > Erpetoichthys > Erpetoichthys calabaricus. The sequence goes on from NC_041402.2 coordinate 27,954,584, forward strand.
ATTCTAATCAAAGTCTTCATTATTGGTAAAGTGCAGATATTTCATAATTAGTGAAAACCTACACTCAGACATAAATTGTGAATTTCCCCTTAGGATTAATAAAGTATCTATCTATCTATCTATCTATCTATCTATAGAATGGCAGCGCTGACTGCAGTTTTACAGCTCAAGTAATTCTCGGTTCTAACACTTGCACAAGATGTATCTGCACAGTTGACCGAGTGACACTTGAGACTAACGCTTTTAGCGCGGTTTTCACAGTCCAAGTAACGTTTGTGTCTAATGCTAAGGAAGCTATTAAGCTAAAATATGATTTCTATCAGCTGGAAATGGCGGATGACCAGGAAGTTGCTGCACCTCTCTAAATGTTGCATATCACAAAGATGTTTGTACTGCTTGCACAGGGCAACAACAGTTTTAAGAGTGGATGATGAAGACGGAATGGAGATGTCAGAATTCACACAGGGGCCGTAATCAGGAATACTATAATAAAAATAAACAAAGCCCAGGACATGTAACTAGAATCATAGTCAAAGAACAAAGTGTTAAGTCGTAAGTCAAAAACAGTACACATAATCAGAGCTGAAAAACAAAAGACGTAAATGGTAATCAGGGCGTAGGCAAAATAGTCATACTCTGTAAACTAAGAAACTAACAATATGAAATGATGCAAAGGTTTTATTTGTTGTTGTTAAATCCAGTCTTGGACGGCCAGGTACATGTGGTGGAAGGCAACTTTTAAAATATTGCGCTAGTGACATCATGACTCGCAACCTCCTGGCAATGGGCCATCAGGTCCTAGCAATGAGTCGCCAACAAGGCATTAGCCATAAGGAAAACAAGACAGCACTGCAGGAGAACGTGAATCGTATTTAACGATGTTAAAAACACAAGACGTAAACTGTAATCAGAGGGTAGAAAAAATAGTCGTAACCCACACGCTCAAGTGAACCAAAAGTTTTGTTTTTGTTTGTAAATCCAGTCTTAGATGGCCAGGTACATGTGGCGGAAGGCGGCTTTTAAAACATTCTGCTAACAATGTCATGGCGGGGTGCCATGTCCTAGCAATGAGTGCCCAATTTGGCATCGTCATTTCCTGTCAAGTTAATTTCAGATTCTGATTCCATGATGTTCAATACATATTTTAGGATACGTATGTATGTGGAAAATCAAAATAGATTTTCACAGCTTAAAATTACATTTTCATCAGAAAATGATGTTTCTGGTGTTGTATAGTGCTTCTGGATGACTTCACCCTAGCAAAGATACAAACATTTAGAACAAGCAGTCTCCAATACAGCTGCCTTAAATGATAACTTCCATTAAAAGTTCCTGTGTCATAAAGCCCAGCTACCCGAAAGGGGGCATCACTTACTGACTGGAAGCCTGAACTGACGGAGCTCCTTCAAGCCCCAACTGAAGTGCTCGGAGAAGACCTTGAGAGGCGGATATTTTGATGTACAGAACGGAAGTGGGCGACTCTTTCTGTTTGTTATTGTGCCACTGTGCATTATTGTGATACGGTGGGTTCGCGGTGAAGCAGATGGTCAGTTTTTAATAAATAAATAATTGAATTTGCCAGCTCTGTTACCATGGGTGTGTGTGCTCGCATAGCTGTGGGAAACTGGTGGGGTGATCAAGACGGAGCACGTCAAGGGTATTCTGTCTTAATTGGCTTTCTGTAGTTTGCAATCGAGACGCTGCATCCATGGAGGATAAACTAAGAAAACTGTAAAGAGAACCACAAGAACAATATCGCAGGGGAGAGGCAGGACGAGCCAGTCAGCCATTGTAGTTAAGGGCAGCTTGGGCAGGAGCTCCACAAAGAAGCAAAGGATTGGCATTCTAGGGTCGGATCATCCCAGTGAATATTAGTGAAGATTGGGTGTGATCAAGAGTGAGTCCTACCCCATTATATTATATATAATGTCTACGTGTGGAAGTGTGTGTGTCTGTCCAGCCTGGAAGTGCGAAGCTACAGCATAAAACTCAAAGAGCTGGCAAAGTCGCCCCAAGTGAATGAGTTGGAAGAAGAAGGAAGTACAAGGCTACAGCATGAAGCTGAAAGAAAGGTGAAAGACAAACTCGCTTGGCCGCTAATACACAAGCGAGGTGAGCACATTAGCAAAATTAAACCTCCGAGGAGAGAGAAACTCGCTTAGCCGCTGATAGACAAGGGGGGTGAGCACGTCCGCAAAACAAAACTGCCAACTCTGCATTTCAGGTTTTTTTCCTGACGATTTCAATAATTTCTAGGAGCCCGGGCTTTTTGCAGTACAGGCTTACACAGCTAGTGTATATACAGTGGGTACGGAAAGTATTCAGACCCCCTTCAATTTTTCACTCTTTGTCATATTGCAGCCATTTGCTAAAATCATTTAAATTAATTTTTTCCCTCATTAATGTACACACAGCACCCCATATTGACAGACAAAAAAAAGAATTTTTGAAATTGTTGCAGATTTATTAAAAAAGAAAAACTGAAATATCACATGGTCCTAAGTATTCAGACCCTTTACTCAGTATTTAGTAGAAGCACCCTTTTGAGCTAATACAGCCATGAGTCTTCTTGGGAAAGATGCAACAAGTTTTTCACACCTGGATTTGGGGATCCTCTGCCATTCCTCCTTGCAGATCCCCCCCAGTTCTGTCAGGTTGGATGGTAAACGTTGGTGGTCAGCCATTTTTAGGTCTCTCCAGAGATGCTCAATTGGTTTTAAGTCAGGGCTCTGGCTGGGCCATTCAAGAACAGTCACAGAGTTGTTGTGAAGCCACTCCTTCGTTATTTTAGCTGTGTGCTTAGGGTCATTGTCTTGTTGGAAGGTAAACCTTCGGCCCAGTCTGAGGTCCTTAGCACTCTGGAGAAGGTTTTTGTCCAGGATATCCCTGTACTTGGCCGCATTCATCTTTCCCTCGATTGCAACCAGTCGTCCTGTCCCTGCAGCTGAAAAACACCCCCACAGCATGATGCTGCCACCGCCATGCTTCACTGTGGGGACTGTATTGGACAAGCGATGAGCAGTGCCTGGTTGTCTCCACACATATCGCTTAGAATTAAGGCCAACTCCCGCATGGAGTTTGCTAAAAGACACCTGAAGGACTCTGAGATGGTGAGAAATAAGATTCTCTGGTCTGATGAGACCAAGATAGAACTTTTTGGCCTTAATTCTAAGCGGTATGTGTGGAGACAACCATATTTCAGTTTTTCTTTTTTAATAAATCTGCAACAATTTCAAAAATTCTTTTTTTTGTCTGTCAATATGGGGTGCTGTGTGTACATTAATGAGGGAAAAAATTAATTTAAATGATTTTAGCAAATGGCTGCAATATGACAAAGAGTGAAAAATTGAAGGAGGTCTGAATACTTTCCGTACCCACTGTATATATATATATATGTGTGTGTGTGTGTGTGTGTGTGTGTGTGTGTGTGTGTGTGTGTGTGTGTCACTCTGACCCCAGAGTGTATAAAAGTCCATTTGTATTTTTAACGTATGGTGGACCCAGTGGCGTAGGAAGGCGGGTACGGTGGGTGCGGCCCGCACCGGGTACCAGCTCTGAAGGGGTGACAAAAAATTGCCGGTTTTGTATTAATGCGCCTTTTTGTTACATAAAATAACATGTCAAATAATTTACATGGGCTTTACCCATTGCAGCAAATTGCGGGTGAACGATGTGATGCTGTAATGATTTAGTATTATTGTGTGGTGCGTATGGTGAGGGGATGTTCTGTCTCGTTTCTTTTGAACTGTGCTGGTTCTCAAGTAAACAAACAACCGGTCCTGTGACTCACTGTCTCATCCCTGCCAAAAATATATCATCGCCCCAAGTCGTTCTGTACAACAAGATGATATTTTTAACCCAACATCATAATAATATAGTCGGCACGAAATGTTTTAGACAGTGGGGTGGGTAGGTATTGTCTGCTCTAGAACCGACCATAAAGTAAACAAGTTTACTTTAGGATCGTTCTACAAGCAAACGGACAATATCTCCTTCCCCATCCCACTATCTTAAGGCCCCTATATATACAAGCCGCGACACACAACGAAATCATGTGTCACAATTCTGGTTAATTGGCGATTTGACGTAATCTTGCTGGCGTGCTTTCTGCAGATGGTATCCTTACAGAAATTCCGCACCTAAGAAGATTTCTAAAAGCCGCCAAAGTTCCAAAAGAAGAGTCTCTTGGTTGGACTTCCTTAAGATTCTTAGAGTTTGTGGTTGAATATGAACTTTTAGACTCTGTTCCCAATCTCACTTTAGCATTAAGATATTTCTTAACTTTATGTGTTTCTGTTGCATCATGTGAGAGGAGTTTTTCAAAACTCAAACTAATTAAGAATGATCTCAGATCCACTATGCACCAAGCACAACTCTCTAGCTTGGCCATTTTGTCAATAGTGTCGCTGAAGGTATCGATTTTGATGACGCAATTTCAAAATTTGCAGAACAAAAAGTTAGAAAGAAGAGATTCTAAGTATCATGTTCAAGTACAGTTTGTTGGATTAGAGCCTAGAGAACGAAACTTGTAAACAATTGAGTTTTCATTAAATTGTATAATAATAATAATAAAGTTATGCACTAGGTACTATAACTATGAAAAAAGATTTCTTACATTGTACATTAAACTGGCTGATTAATAAAAAAGGCATTTTACTTTTTTTTGTATTCATGAAAAATAGTTTACAAAATAATTAAAATTATACCCACTTTACTTAACCAATTGAATAAAAAATTGCTTTCTCAATAAATTTCATTTTATATTTGGTGGACATGGGGGTGACAAGTTTAAACTCCGCGCCGGGTGCCACCAGACCTTGCTATGCCACTGGGTGGACCACATTAAATGTGAAAGCAAAACTATCAAGCAGGCGTGGCTCAGCCACATCAAGATTTCCATCAACTCTTGATTTTGTTACATAAATGAAGTCAGTTAATTCATTTCTTAAATCATTGGTTGTCCTCTCCACTTTGGATTACTTCTACTTTTCCACATGAAATCAGAAAACAAATCAAATTTCATGCAATAATAATTCATTACATTTATATAGCGCTTTTCTCAGTACTCCAAGCGCTATCCACACAGGGAGGAACCAGGAAGCGAACCCAAAATCTTCCACAGTCTCCTTACTGCAAAGCAGCAGCACTACCACTGCACCACCTGTGAGGACTTATGAGAATTATGGGACTGCAACTTCCATAATTAAGGAAAAATAGCATCTAAATGGGTTATGAGATTGGGCTAATGAAATTTCTCTAAAATGTTGTTGTTAAGCAAGAGAAAGGACTTTGAGTAATACATAAAATAACACACTTCTGCATGTCAAGCCCCCTCCTGAATGTGTCATCCCTTTACCTTTTTCCTCCTGGTTCCATTTTATGCATCATGAAATCAGGCACATCCAAGAAGAACTCCTTAAGGGCTGGTCCTAGTCCCAGCATGGCCGCACTGTCAAGCAGGGATAAGAGGGCCTGCAACATCTGACTTCTAATGGCAGAATCCTGAGTGTCTGTTAGAGGCTCGTCTTCGGATGATGTCTCCTGTTAAAACAATTTGTGAACAAAGAAAGAAACCTTAAAGAATAAGGCGACACTGTAATTTACACATACCTTGGTTCTTGAACAAAGGGCATTAAAGATCAAAGAAATCCGATTTATTGAAAATGCTGCCAAAATATCAAGGTGCTGTGATATGTCACATCAAGGAGGGAGCAGACATTAGTCAAAGGATTTTTCTTTTGCTAACTATTTATAACAATTGGGAATGGTGTAAATAGTTGAAATGGCACTTACCAGTATCAAACAGGGTGGTGCAGAGTGGCACTCCATTGAGAAATGGACACACAGCAGCTGGAGGTTCATCCAGAGCTTTAAAAGATTTGGGAGGCCTATGGATTTTCTCTGCATGTCTCTGGGGGGAAAAAGGGGACCTTCAAACCGACATTTGTTTGCCACTATGGAAGAAGGGAGCAAATTGATTGCCGGCAGAGAAAAAGGGCTTGAGTCGGATTAGAAAGTCACAAGAGAGAGGAAGTGACACTTGCAGGCACACACAAACGCATGGGTCTGAGCAACTGTAATAAGAATGTAAGTTTAATGTCACTGTGCTCTGTACAAAAATTATTTTATAAATCCACTCACATTTATAGGCCAGGCTAAAGTTAGCACACAGGGGCTGCTAGGTAAGCATTTGAAGAGAGAAGGTACAACTACGAAAATGGGCATTGTACTATTTCTGTATGTTAGAGATGAAATCAAATCCTCTCCTTTCCTTGTTTGGAACCTAAGTAAGGGCCTGCACTTGGAGAAGACAGTATATAAAGACTTAGACAGCAGCCAGATACTTTGAAGCCGATGGACGGATGGAAGATTACATCATACATCCTGAAAATCCTGTCAGCGCAGCAACGAAAAATGACAAACTATACACAAAGTGTTGTCATGGCTTCCTTCGTCTGTTATACCGCGTAAATCGGCATTAAAGAAAGCTACGTTATTTTCTCTTATGTGATTTTTACTACCGTATCACTATGGGAGGGATATTGCCTTATTACATTATATTTATATAGTTTCAGGTTACTTAAAATGTCGCAATCAAAAAGAACTTATTCCAACTAGGGAGCTACCGCCCCCTAAAGGAACAGCAACATTTCATGGTGTGTCTTTTCCTGCTTGCAAGATTCAGAAATAACTGACCTACAGCTAAGCACAATTTGGGAAGCTGCCAAGTGTTATATTACAGCTAGGGTTTGTTCCTGGCTTACGTTTATCTTCCCATTTTTTAATTCTTTTTCATGTATTATGTGTGATTTTTGCTAAAATTGTTATTCTTATTTATTTAATATTTATGTATTGTGTGTGTATGTTCTTAAATGGTACATTCCCTGTTTTCTGTGGGTGGAACCCCAAGAGGCGGAGCCTCCATTACATCACTAGTAAGGGAACCCCCTCAGCCTATTGGTTTCAGGCTGGCAGTGAGTCCCTCAGAGGATCTTTGACATTAGTGGAGAAAGGCTGATGATACTGCGGATAGTGAGGATTGTTGAATTTTCTGTTTTTTATTTTATTTTTTGTTTTATGTGGTGTTACACTTTTATTTCATGGATTTTGGTTTTGAATTTCACATTTGGACTCACTTGCATTTGATATCCTTGTCAGACAAACCTCTTTTCCCTTATTTTGCCTCGTTTCCCATTTCTGCTGTCTTTTCTGATTTTTGTGAATTCCTAATTTATAAAGATTCTTAGCTGGTCTTGTCCTTTAAGCAAAAGTTTTTAAGGGTTCTCTCCACTGAAGGGCATTTTTATGTTTCTGGGACATTAAAAAGTGTTTTTTGAATGTTTAAAGCCAGTGTTCTTTTTTGGGCCTGTGCAGTTTACATGCCTGCCTCTAGAGTTTGGGGTCTGGCTGCCCAGGGGTGCCTGGTGCCCTGTTAATTAAACTCCAGGACTAGCTGGTGGTACTTGACCTGTGTACTTCTAGTTCATAACACCAAGAAAAATCTGACAAGTATAGGATCAGCCTCTCACTTTGGAGATTTTATTTGATTTCATGCAATAAAACTGGTTGAAATTCATAAATAAATCTGCAGATTGTAATACACGAAGGAAGCAAATGCACTTAACATAAGTAAATATGCAATTATGGTGGGCTGTCTTTACTCGTTACAACAGAATACTACTGTGTTTTTTGTTTTTTTGCTAAACAGACTTATAACAGCGGCAGAAATCAATGTCTGAAAGTAGCAATACTGCTGTCTTATGATCAGCTGGTGACAAAATGGAAAAGGCAGAGAAAGCCCAAAATGTGTGAATTTTTAAGATGGATCGATCATTTATTAGAGTTTATTAGGCTGTTTATGTAACAAAAATACTTGCAGGAACATAATTAGGAAAACCATATCTAAAGCCAGAACATAAACCAGAATAAAAAATTAAGGAGAAAATCAGGGAATTGTACCTTGTGAACTGAAAATGAGTATTAAGAAGATGTCATGGGAAGAAAACCAAAAAAACAACTACCTAACGACAACACACCTGCCTAAGCAGAACCCCCTGAGCTAACCCTTAAAGGAATACTCTACTAAAAATGATATTATTCAATGCGTTACTTACCCCACATAATTTGTAGTGATGCTGAGAAAATTTTCTAATCTTATGATTTCATGAAATGTGGAGATAACCAGCAAGGCGGCCCCAAGTTAACGAGACGAAAGAAGAAAGACGTACAAAGAAGAAAGACGTACAAAGAAAAAAGAAAGAAAGAAAGAAAGAAAGAAAGAAAGAAAGAAAGAAAGAAAGAAAGAAAGAAAGAAAGAAAGAAAGACTCCATCGCCAAAGCGAAAATGCAGAAGAAAGAAACGAGAGAGAAGCTTGCTTAGCTGCTGAAAGACAAGGGGACCAAGCATGTCCACAAAACGAAACCGCTGACTCTGCAATTCAATTTTTTGTCTGATGATTTCAAAAGTTTCTAGGAGCCCAGGCTTTTTACAGCACGGGCTTACATAGCTAGTATATATATATATATATGCATGTGGAGAGATACCAAAGCGAACGCTCAAAGCAAAATAATCCGTGGATGACATTTTTCGTATTATTGCTGAATCGGACTCTGATTTGTAGGACTCCAGTTTTGATGCAAGTGATCTGGAGCTGTAGATCGAAAACAAAAGTGAGGTACCGGCATCAGCTGATCGGTCCCCAGCTGATCATGGTGCTGAACATGTTCGTGTAGATGATGCCCCAGCTGATCATGGTGCTGAACATGTTCGTGTAGATGATGCCCCAGCTGATCATGGTGCTGAACATGTTCGTGTAGATGATGCCCCAGCTGATCATGGTGCTGAACATGTTCGTGTAGATGATGCACCGATGGCAACGTTCGTCTGGGAGGACAGACACTTAACTCTATTAAAGATGGCAGCATGGAAATGAGGATAAATAAATGGGGAGATTTCTCTCTTCCTTCCAGTTAGGGCTTTTGAATTCTTAGTTTGGTTTTGGTCTTAAAGTAAATGATTTTCCTTATTTGACTGCAGTTCCTACAATGTCAGGGCTCTCCCCTCCTCACAATATTCATAACAACACAATATGCTAACAGCTGGCCTGGTGGTGCATGGATTTGATCAGCTGCCTCACATCTTCAAAGTTCTCACTGACTGTGTAGAGTATGCTTTCTTTTGGGGTATTTGGAATTCCTCAAAAGATGTTCATATTATGTTGATGGGTGCCCCTAAGCTGGCCCTTAGTGACTCCTGCAATGGATGGAGAAGTCCCGGCTGCTGCTGACATAGGCTTTGAATTAAACGGATTCAGAATATTAATCGAATGTGTCATTAAAAACCTAATGTTGTCGTACCACCTACCCTTTTACAATCACAGTAAAGTCAAAATTTTAATAAACAAGTGAACTTAACAGTGCCAGGAGCAGGACTGTAAATTTGCTGAATAAATTGATCTGATGATTGCATTACTAACCAGAAGCACTTCTTTGAGGGCAAACGCCGCCCCCTTCAGGATCTGTCCCATTTTGTCTCGCGCCTCTTGTTCCTCCATCAGATGCTGCTTCAGTTCTTCAGCCTCCTTGTTTTTCAGTTCCAACCCCTTCTGTGCCATGTGGAGCTCCTGCCTGCAGACAGAAGGAAATGAAGAACTGCAGCTAAGTAAAGGTGCGGTCCTGTGCAGAAATTGTTCTCTGCAAAGTAACGCGTAATTGAACTTCCAGCTAAAAGCTTTCAAAAAACTGCAACAATAAATCACTTTACAGCAGCCGGGCTTCAATATGGAAGGGTTTCTGGGCTTTATGTAGTCATCAAATATTGATTACTTTTGATACTGTGCATGCTTCAGAGAGGGGCCTCGAGATTTTCACATACATTAAATTTCCCCAGTATGTTATAAATTATAAAGCAGAGCAGTACTTATATATTTAATTAAAAAATAAAAAACAAAAAAAGTCCCTTCAGGACAACTTGCTGCATACTTACCGATTCACAGCTTACACTTCTACTGGGCTTAACAAATGCAAGGAAACAAAGCCTTTTGAAATTCCGGCCTCATTACCAATACTATCGGGAGACTGAAAACATTTACAAAACTTTTAGTAGCTGCATTATAAAAATATATACATCGTCATCCTTTTTGCTCGTTAAATAACCATTTGTCATGCATGAATGTCTGTGAATCTCCTCACAGGCCCTGTCAAGGTATGTAATGACCCACCGGACCATGCGGGAGTGCTGCCGCTAACTCTCTCTTCTCCTTCTCCCCCCGCAGTAACGAGAATCTGCCCAGTGAGGACACTTAGCTCCGCCCCTTCCAGTTTCACGGGAATAAAGCCACCAGACTCCCAGAAGAAGGCGTCATTTTGCAAGAAGGAACTACCACTAGTCGGGCCCCTCAGTGATTTGACTGAGCCTTTGAGAGCCTTTTGTTAATCATTTTATTTAGTCCAAAGTTAGGGCAAGGCATTGCCAAGGCAGGAGTCCTTTTTCTTATTTGATTTCAAATTAAATAGGAAGACCCAGTTAAATGTTAAAAACATTGATTGTGTTTTGACTAGTTTGTTCCTTATGCAATGCCATTAACCAAGTGACTAATTTAAGAGACCATTCCTATAATCCTTTCAAAAATCATCACATGCTTGTGCCAAACCCCAAAGACTTCCCTCTCTGTTTTACTAAAACTTAAACTGAGCTTTGGCACCGGTAATGATATACCTCAGGTTTCAAATGACAATTATTGTTTTACTAATGTAACATTTGATTTCTGGAATTCATATGCTTGAATGTGGGGTAAATATTACAAGTAAATATAAAAATCTTTTTCAACAAAATTCTGCTGTCTGCATGGAAAAAATTAAACATGACGTGACTAGATGGTCTACCCTCCATCTTACATTAGCAGGGAGAATCAACTTGTAAGATGACCATCCTTCCCGAGCTGCTCTTCCTATTTCAAAGCATCCCTATATACATTAACAAATCATATTTTAAGAAATTAGACTCAATCATAACTTTATTTATTTGGAATTTGAAACATCCACACATCCAAAGGGTGACTCTACAACAACTTTCAATGGCACTACCCAACTTTCAATTTTATTACTGGGCAGCTAATATACAAACTATAATAACCTGGACATTGTCACAAATTGATCAGTCTGCAATAGAAATAAAATCGTGCAGTACTTTTTTATATTCCCTGCTCTATGCCCCAGTTAATACAAACTACTGTCATTACACTAAAAATCCAATTACCCTTCATTCTCTCAGAATATGGAACCAATGTAGAAAGCACTTTAAGACAGAAAAGCTTTTATCTGTTGCAATCTAAATAACAACCATCATTTTTCCACCCTCTCAAACATATTCACTATTCAATGTCTGGAAACTGTCTGGGATTGAGACACTTAGAGACTTGTACATAGTTAATGTCTTTGCATCCTGCGAACAGTTTCAAATACAACTTCTCATCAACACAATTTTTCCACTACGTTCAAGCTAGACACTTTGTTAAACCTGCCCAACTTTCCTCACTTTCCCACCTTGTTCTATTCCAGAAGAATTATTCATCAGTCTTGAAGACTCAGATAGCATCTCCACAATTTATAAAGATATTTTAAAGTTTCTTCCTTTCAAGGACCCCAGATGACATTGGGAAAGGATCTGTCACTCAATATTTTAGAAAGGGGGAGGAAGGCAGCCATGCACAGAATACACTTGAGCTCCATATCTGCAAAACATTCAGCACATCTATCTTGTTTAAAATTGTCCAAAATGTTTCTAGGGAAAGATTCAACCTGTGAACATTGCAATCGAGCTCCAGCCTCACTGGGCCACATGTTCTGGGCCTGCAACAAATTAACAACATTTTGAACAAAACGTTTTGCGTGCCTATCAGACAGCCTTGGAGTCACAATCACCCCTAATCCATTAACAGCTGTGTTTGGTGGACTCCCCGATGGACGTAAAGTGGAGATGGACAAACAAACTAATTGCCTTTACTACACTATTGGCACGTAGACTTATCCTGCTCAACTGGAAGAATCCCACCCTGCCACTCTTAAGTGTTATATACTACTTGAAATTGGAAAAAATCTAATTCTCACTTAGAAGATCTGTTCAAAACTTTAAAATATGGCAGGATCTAACCAATAACATTTTAGAATAAGCTTCCATTTCGGGGAAAAGGATAACCTTCTTTTCTTGCTCCTTTTATAGAGTAGCTTCCGGTTGCTCTCTCTTTTGGGTGGAGGTCAAATTTTGTTTTGATTTGTTAAATTTGACTTGACTATATGGAATGTTATCCATTTGTAATTAAAATACTACACAAGAATTACAAGCGTCACATGCAGGTCCAGAAGTCCTAATTTCTCCATCTGTGTAATAAGGGGTTGTGGGAAATGGCAGACAGTCATTTCATTAAAAAGGAGCCGAGAGGCTGGCAGATACACCAGGGGCCATCAGGAGGCGGTTTAGGTGCAGAACTTCAGATGGGCCCGGAAGTAACCTGGGGCCAGACTTGAAAGAAGCTATGGGGCATACTCTGGACAAGCTGCTAGTCAGAAAACGAGAAGCTGGCAAGGGTTTGCCTGGCAGGACAAAGAGTGGCCAGTAAGGTTCTTGAGAAGATAGGTTTGTCAGTGAGCGTTTATGAAGTGGTTGGTCCAGTTTCCCACAATAACACAAGAGGGGGAGCCTATAGTATATTACATTAGGTGGACCCAGAGAAGCTCTAGTCTTTGTTATTTTGTATTACTTTCACTTCTTGTGTTTTGCCTGTGTATGTTTTATATTTAAAAAACAAGCTGCCACTATTTACCTGGAAGGCTTTGCTCATATTTGTGTTTGGAGTTTGCTCCGCAGCCCACCCAGAAGGTCACTCTTTAAGTAAATATTTCCTGTCACTTGGCCAGGCTTGGGCTCTGACTTAAACTTGATGTTTATGAGATAAACTCCAGACCGTGACAATAAAATTAAATGGGTTTAAGGATGGATGCATAAATAAAATTACTCATTTAGGATTTATAAACTTAATTAGATTCCTGGAAACACAAGGATGTTTGTGAAGACCCTTCTGCATTTGATTACTGTGTCAAAAACAATATATTGAGGTAAATGCTGTATAGGAATAAATAGACAGAAATATTGTACTTCAATAAAAATATGAATATGAAAATATTTTATAAAGCTAGTAGATTGTGGTACCCCACAGCTCAAGGGACCCAGGCACAATTCTTAGCTCAATCGCCATGTGTGGATTTCTCTGATCACCTAGGTTTCCTCCACATCCCAAAGACATACATGTAAAGTTAATTTCCAACTCTAAACAAGTCTGGTATACTCCACACATGACAGGCATCTTCTTACACATAATTAAGAAGCTTAACAAAGCACCAAAAAATGTAAAAACACAATAAGGATCGGTTTAAACAACAAGCTAGAGTATTTACCGGACTGCATCCAGTTCTTTCTGTAGGACAACATGTCTGGACTGTAGCTCGGTGGTCTCCTGATCTTGGATCACATATGACTGCAAAATATTCTGCTGTTTCTTGCACTTTTCAGTCAGCATTCTCACTATCTGGAAAAAGTTACAAGTTCATATATTTGCTGTTAATTTTGAAGTTCAAGAGGCTGCTAAGAGACATTTTTGACCATTCCATGAAACCAAGAAGACCAGTCATCAACAACATTGTAACAAAGGCCTTTCCCACGGCTCTAGAGTCTCAGGTTCAGATCATCTCTAGAAGACTGTGTGGAATTTGCAACGATGTGCCTGTGTTTGTGTGGATATTTCTCCAGGTTTTCTCCCAATGATATGTGTGGTAGGTTAATTGGCTCTAGAAAGTGTGGCTATGCATAAGCCCTGCAATGAATCAGCTACCTGTCCAGGGCTGAACGCTGCTTTGCTTTCAATACTGTGTCACAGATGTGAGCAGCCTGCCTCTAAAATGGAACGAACACACACACACACACACACACACACACACACACACACACACACACACACACATGCACACGCACACAAACACACACACACACACACACAGATATATAGTGTCACAGGAGGCTGGGGATCAGACCCAGCCGGGACGCCTGGAAGGACCGTGAGGCGGTTTATTAGTTCCCTGGGTCACGAGGGGGCCTCGATAAAGAAGGGGCCACGGAGCCAGGAGGCTCAAATCCATTGGGGCCTGTGGCCGCTGCCAGGGGGCACCCCAAGCATCATGGAGCCCGGGAAACATGCACTTCTGCCGCACCTTGGAAGGTGGAGGAAGATCCTTCCAGGAACGCCCAGAATGCTTCCGGGTGCAAGGGCAGCACTTCCGCCAAACCAGGAAGTGCTGCCGGCAGAACATCATCAAGCACCTGGAGCACATCTGAGTGGAAATAAAAGGGGCCACCTCCCTACAATCAGGGAGCTAGAGTCGGGAGTGGGAGCAGGACGAAGCTCTCGTAAACAGAGAAAAGGCGGCCCACGGACAGTGAAAGGCCCGAGGAAGGGTGTTGTGGTGCGGGACTGGTGTTTGGAGACATTAGTTAATAAAAGCGTGTGTAATAATGAAGAGTTGGTGTCCGTGTGATTCTGTCCAGACTGAACCCCTCACGATATATATACACACATATACATACATACAGTACATATATATAGTAGTGACGTGTGAGTCAATGTCTTGCACCACAAAGATGAGGCTGAGTCTCAGTACTTTAGCAAAACCAGCTTTATTCAACTCGGAACACGAATAACAAGATTATTTATTGCAGCAGGATCTACCATTCTACTATACCCAGACACAACAGGCAGGGTTGGGCCCAGGTCAGTGGCCAAGATATAATGTTCCCTGCATTGCCCATCGGGCGTCTGGCACTTGGCGCATGGCAGTGGTTAGCTTGTAGTTGTTTCTGTAGCTCTGCGAATCTGCTGTTGTCTTGGTGACGGACACGCAGCTCTGAACAGATGCGACAGGCAGTCGCGCTTCTGCATGTTGTCCCGCTAGGGAGGGTCTCAAAAGAGTTCAGAAGTCTCACATCAGCCTCCTTAGCTTTGTCCACACCGGTATGGGCAAAGTGACAGTTCAAGGCAGGCTCAGCCAGGCCTGAGAGAACGTCAGCATTGATGTGTGCAGCCTCAGGATGATGACGAACATCAAAAGCAAATCTGTAAACTAATAAACCACCGAGTGAGCTGGGCATTTGTATTTTTCTGTCTGTGGAGCCACTGGAGCGGGGCATGGTCAGTCACTAGGGCAAACTGCTGTCCCCACAAGTAGTACCGGAGGGCTTCCACAGCCCACTTAATCGTTCTTTCTCAATGGTCGAGTAATTACCCTCCATGGGAAGCAGTTTCCTACTCAGAAATGTGATGGGGTGTTCCTCCCCCTCAAAACACTGTGAAAGTACTGTTCCTAAAGCGAAAGCACTTGCATCTCTCTGCAGAATAAATTCCCCTCAAAAAGTCTGGATTTCACAGAATGAGGATAAAGTGGCTGTTAGGTCTGAGACTGCTCTGTCACAGGTATTGGTCCAGACAGCATTACGGTTCTTCCTGAACTTTGTCAAGTCAGCGAGGGGGGGCAGCCCAATACGCAAAATTGGGCATGAACCACCTGTAGTATCCCATGAGCCTGAGGAAAGCACAAACCTGCCTCAGTGTTTTGGGATGAGGATACGCATGCAACTCCCCCAACCAACCTTGTCCATTCAAGGCTTGAGCAAACCCTTCCCCATGGAATATCTCAAATAATGGGTTTCCGACATACCCAGTCTGCATTTCTTAGTGTTAGCCGTCAACCCTGCCAGCCTAAGACTGTCAAGCACCACCTGCAGGCGGACGAGATGAGATCTCCAGTCATTACTGAAAATTACTACATTTTCTAGAAAAGCTCCCACGTATACAGAATCGGGACAAAGGATCTGGTCCATCATCCACTGAAAGGTCAATGGTGCACCATGGAGACTGAAAGGGAGCCTTAAAAATTCAAACAGATCACCTGCAGTGGCAAACGCACTCTTCTCGCAACTGGACTCCTCCAAGGGCACTTGCCAATAACCCTCTGTGAGATCTAGGGTGGAAATATATGAGGCCCACCTGAGCTTTTCCAATAAGTCATCCACACGTGGTATCGGGTATGCATCAAACTTAGAAATTTTATTCAACCTCCTAAAACCAATACAAAACCGAACCAAACCGTAGGGTTTTGAGACAAACACAATAGGGCTTCACCACTCGCTTTTGCTTTCACAAATTACTCCCATCTTGAGCATTTGTTGAACCTCCTCGTGTGTCACCTTCCTTGTTGCCTCCTGAAGGTGATACAGGGGCACTTGTACAGTAACACCAGGCGCAGTCACGATCTTGTGTTCCGCAATTTCTGTTTGGCCAGGCGTGTCTGAAAAGATGGAATTCCTCTCAATCAGTGATAGCAATTCTGCCTTCTGAGTGTCAGTTAACTCATCCCCAATGGCAACTTCAGTCTGAGGGATCGCTGCAGATGTGACCAGGACCTGCTGGGGGTCGTGCCACTCCTTTAAAAGATTAATAGGAAAAATTTGTACAGGTTTCCATCAACCTGGAATTCTGACTTTTGGGAACATACGCTCTTGAATCACGGCTGGACCTAGTCATTCAGCCTGAAATTTATGCGATCCCCTTTCTTAAACTCACAGAGTTTACTAGTCTTGTCATAATCACGTTTTGGTGCCTCCTGCTCACGCTGCAGATGTTCCACTGCAATAGAGGACAAACCAGAAATCTGTTCCTGCATTGAAATTACTTGGTTGACAAACCCACCCACGTGGGGCCTCGTGAGTCCCCGTCCACTCTTCTCAAAAAATGTTGTAACACCTTGCGTGGTCAGCGGCCAAATAGTAGTTTGAAAGAACTCAGCCACAAGTGTGCTGCTTGACTTTTGCAAAACAAAGACGCTGATGAAGAGGTGCGAAGGAATTTAAGGTGGCCTGGCATTATGACTTTTTTTCGTTGGCTTCAGGGATTATAGTGTTAAGCAGTTGCACTCCACAGTTTATCATTTGCAGACAAATAGTCTGACTGAACGATATAATACAGTACAGCAGTGTCCTTCCTCCTGTTTGCGAGTCTCCACAAGCTTCTGAGAGAATAAAATTTAAAAAAAAAAATCCTAACTTTTAAAAGTAGCAAAAATTTACACCAGGTGTTACAGATTCAAATCATATGCATAGTTTGTATTATATTAAATAATAATAATAGCAGCTCACTACTCAAAATGAGAGGAGCCCAGGCTCGACCCCGCAACCTTTCGCTTACGTGGCAGCAGCCAAGCTAAGCGGACTGTCAACTTTCTGTCAATTGATATTTGAGCTTTAGTTTTTACTCATTGACAGTAACAGGAAAATTTAATAATTTCTTTTTCTTTGCTTATATTCTAGAATAAAAGCACACTTGTTTTGTTATATCTTTTTTGAAAGTGTTTATTTGATATTTGGACTTCTGTCTTCACACATTTTACACTTCATGTCAGCATTTTGCCAATTAGTAGAATATGAAAAAAAAATTGTTTTACTTATGTGTTCAACATTTCTTGCCTCACATTTCCTGTCATCCTACACTTACCCAGATTGTTGTAGATACGGATCACACATGCAATGTATGCATTCCCAATAACGATATCCATCCATCCATTATCCAACCCGCTATATCCTAAGGGGTCTGCTGGAGCCAATCCCAGTCAACATAAGGCGCAAGGCAGGAAACACACCCCGGGCAGGGCACCAGCCCACCGCAGCAAATAATGATATATTATTTACCTTATACAACTCAAGGCACCTCACTCCCAGATAAACAGACTTGAGCCGAGACAACTTTGTGACTGACTTCAGCTGAGTCGGTGGGGGATGGGATAGCAGGCTGCTTGGGCTGATTGACACATTTGCAAAACAAAGACGCTGATGAAGAGGTGCGAGGGAATTTAAGGTGGCCCGGCATTACGACTTTTTTCGGAAGCTTCGGCCATTCTAGCGTTAATCGCAACACTTTTGCATAGTTGCTTCATGATGCGAGAGATAAAGTGTGTGCCCTGATCAGTCAAAATCTCGCGAGGGATACCAATACACACAAACATTTCTGAGAGTACTTTTGCAATAGTCTGGGCATCTACCCGCTGCACCACGGCCACTTCTGGGTATCTTGTGGCATAAATGACTAACATGAGCATATACTGAAACCCATTTTTACTTTTGGAGAGTGGGCCCACAATATCTAGTCCCACCTTCTCAAAGGGGACATCTAAAAGGCATTGGTAGAAGGGGTGCCCTAGCTGATCTGTGAGCCCAATAAAAGTGTTTCAAAATGTGTTCCCTTGTCTTTTCCGCTCTGAGGTGATCACCCAAAATGTGACTGTGAGTAGTTTTTAAAACCATCTCCCTGTGCCCACTTGGCACCACCAACTGCTCGATCCACCCATCACCCAAGCAATCAGAAATCACCCAATACAGAAAGCCTTCCTTAATTTAAAAATGTGGCGTTTAACAGTTCGGGTCCTCTCTCTCCAGACAGAGACAGTCATTTGCAACATGGGCTTATCTGAAGGCAAAATCCAAGTTTCCATCGACTTGCTGTAGGCAAGCAAACTCTGTCTGAATGGCAGTCTCTGCTTCCTCTGTGCCCGATGCAGCATTTCGCTAACTGCCTGCTGCTATTTCATCGGGGTCCGCAGTGGGTGTCCGGTCCGGGGAGGTTGTTTGCATGAGCGACGGCATGATGAAGTCCACCAGCTGCCCCTGATCCTCACTTGAGGATTTGTCTCCAACCTCACTTAACAAGTCAGGTTCAATTTCAAACACAGCTCCTTGACTGACATTGTCAGCAGCGAGACCCTCTCTATCCGCTACAGTGGGAGGCACTCTGCAGGTGGCTAAGAATGGTGGGAAAAGGGCATTCCTCTTTCCTATTAAAAGAGACCAGGGTGAAGTGTCTGATATGGCAGTCCAAACCTTAAAGTTTAAAATTTTAAATTTCAGAGGGAGCAATACTCATTTGTTTTAACATCCCTATGGATGCAGCGAATGTTCAACCTGGTCTGTGGTCCTATAAGGGGTCTGCCAGAACAAGTCACGGCGGACTATGCAAAGGTCACTACCAGAGTCCAACAGCACCGGGAATTCACATCCAGTCAACGTAATAGAGACCTTAAAATTGTCCTCCCTTAACATCTTGGGGTAGTGGTTAGCTTGTAGTTGTTTCTGTGGTGCTGCAAATCTGCATTTGCCTTGATGACAGACAAGCAAATCTGAAGAGACGTAGCAGTCGCACTTCTGCGTGATGTTCCATTAGGGAGGGTCTCAAAAGAGTTCAGAAATCTCACAATATATGTGTGTGTACATTTGGATATATACAATATATTATCCATCCATCCATTATCCAACCCACTATATCCTAACACAGGGGTCTGCTGGAGCCAATCCCAGCCAACACAGGGCGCAAGGCAGGAAACAAACCCCGGGCAGGGTGCCAGCCCACCACAGGGCACACACACACACACTAGGGACAATTTAGGATCGCCAATGCACCTAACATGCATGTCTTTGGACTGTGGGAGGAAACAGGAGCACCTGGGGGAAATTCACGCAGACACGGGGAGAACATGCAAACTCCACGCAGGGAGGACCCGGAAAGCAAACCTGGGTCTCCTAACTGTGAAGCAGCAGCACTACACACTGCACCACCATACCGCCCGTATATTATATTATTATTATAGAATTATTAGTATTATATTACTAAATTACATACTACATTACATACTGTATAACTGAACTAATGTATATTATATTAAGCACTTTGATCACTGGAAAGAAGCTATATAAATAAAATGTATTATTATTATATTCTGAAACTCAGTAATGCAATTCATGATTATAAACAGATGTCACGTGAATAATTAATTTCCTTGTTTGTCATCACCTGTTGATTGCTACCTTTTTTTAGGGCAAAAGTGTAGTCGTTTGTTGGCATCTGACAATAAATGTGCAAATCATACTCTAATGATGGGAAAAGGACCAATGGGCAATAGGCATTGGCAGTAAGGGGAGGAGTCAATGCAGTAACAGAAGTTTTAAAAGCAAGACGAGTTAAGAAAGAAAAGCTGACATCATGGGAAAGAGCTGACCAAGCAACAAATGGATATAGGAGAGAAAACAGAGCCTGCCTCATCGCGGAAGTGACAAAGACCTCCAGGATTTTTGATTCTTTGAGAAGACATTCATAAATATTGGTCTATAGAGTTGAATTACTCCCAAATGCAAAATGTGTGGTGCTCACACAAAGACTTTTGGCAGTAATCTAACTACATACTGGTAGGGCAAACTGGAATTATCTAGAGAAAGTTACATCCACCCGCATTATCTTTTTTTGATTCTCCATTTAATTGCATTATCAATAACATTGGCTATCTGCAGACTTTTTATCTGATCAATTTTTTTCTTTCCTTTGGGACTATTTGGTTGTGAGTGTGTATTAATTCGAGACCACAAACGTATATGTGTGAGGTTTTGTCAAGGTGTATTTGTTATACTGTGTTTGCTCTTTCGATTTAAACACACAGATCCAACATGTGTTAGACTTGTTAAATGGTGTGTGTAAAATGATTTGTATTATTGTGACAGCTAGAGAAGAGAAGAGACCGTGGTAAACAATGCTGCTGTTTTAAATGATCATGGCCTCAGATCCTGGTCTGTTCGCCATCACTGTAGAGTTTTAAAGTTCTCGGTGTATTCTGGCTTCCCTCCCAGGGCAGGTGTTAGATTTGTGCCTCACTGTTGTCTGTATGGATTTTGCACGCTCTGCCTGTCTGCTTACGCTTTCCTCAGGCTTCTCCAGCTTTCCTCCCACTTCCACACGGTGGTGCTCATTAAGCTAACTGACAACTCTAGACTGGTTCTGTATGAGTCTGACTATGGGAGTGTGTGTGACTGGAGATCACAATGTACCAGTGTCCCATCCTGGGTTGTTTTCTGCCCTATACCAGCTCTTCACAACCTTAAATTGCATTAATCAGGTTTTGAACATGTAATATCAGCAGTGAGCCATGATACTGCACATGAGGCTGACAGAAGACATTTCACATTTGGTTAACTATGACAGACCTACCTTTTGGTTGCTGATACTTCTCCTGGCCAGGTCATTCTGCCCCTGTTCCACCAATCCCAGCTGGCGTCTCTGAATTTCCTCCTGTTCTTTGAGCGTCTGGTTCTCCTCCAGCACCTCGATGCATTTGGCCGACGCTTTGCTCAGCCGAGCACTCAACAGCACATTTTCTCGAATCATCCGTTTTGTGGTTTCTGCCGTTTGCTTGTCTGACACCCGACGGAATTCAACTGCCACTGAAGCAACTCTCTCCAACATCTCCTTTTTCAGTCTAAAGGTATTAGAAGTAGAGTAAATTAAACAGACAATCATTGTTAATAAACGATATGCTTCTTTATAGCACTACCAGAGAGTTTAAGATTAGTTTGACATGTACAGTAAAAACAGCCCTTAGTTCTACAGTGTGTAGTAGCAATTAAATAGCAATACAAGTCCCAACACTTAAAAATGTCTAATATCAATTATCATTAAAGAAGATTAGTGACCTGTCTTTGTCCAGGACATTTTTCTTTTCCATGTCATATATGGCTGCCAGGTGCTCATCCTCTTGGCTTTTCACAAGTGCTTCCAGGCCGGCTATTTTGGCTATCATCTCCTCTTTATGAAGCCGGAACTCCTCCAGTGATGCTAACTTCCCAGCTACAAACATCACAGAAGTACACAGGTATGCATTTGTTAATAAGTCTTGTATTGGAAAATCGAACAAGTAAATCAGCAAAATAGGGAATACTAGCAGTGCTGAACTCTAAGTAATCAACACAGACCTCAGTGTTAACGTGTGCAATGCCAAGGTCTCTATTATAAGCCATTTGGTATGGGAATCACAAAAGAAGTGTTAATGTCTGTGATGCGCCATCTGTTGGAATGACAAATGCAATGCATTTTATTACTTCAAATATTTGTGATGCGCCATTTTCGGAATAACTGAGACGTAGCAACTGGATGGATACACAGACATACAGATACTTCTCATTTTATTGAGGTGATTTATGGTGGACAATGAAACAGTTTTAAAAAAATGAGAAAGTTTTCGAGAGAGAGCTAATAGGAAACAGGAAGTCATCATTTTTTAAACAGTTTAGTCCTGAAGAGGGTCACGGGGGTCTGCTGATGCCTATCCCAGCTAACATAGGGCACAAGGCAAGAAGAAACCCTGAAAAGGGTGCAAGTTCATCGCAAGGGCTAATAGGACAAAGATTATGAAAATATTGCTAGCCTACATGGTAAAAAGTGTAATTTCACATATCTCACTGATCACGACTGTGGGTCACACTGTACATTTTATGATGCCACTTCAAATTGAGATGTCTGCATTTGGAATTGACATCATGTGACATTGGGTCAAAGAATTCTTAATCGTACAGTTACATGCATCAGAATAGTTGATGGCAAGAGGACTGTGGCGATTCGGAGAAGAGTTGGCAATTAAAGGACAACACTTTAAGGATTACCCAAATACTGAAGGACTACAAACAAAAAGGAATTTCTGAGCCTGATTTCTGCAAGGCTTTAAACTTGAAACTTAACATTTCTTAGAAGGAGGATTTCTGGAGGTTCACATGCTTTATGGATAAGGCTTGGACTTTGCAGTTGCCCGATTAGCAGAGTGCTCAAAGATCCAGGCCTGACTGTGTTCCCGTACAGGTGTGATATTGAAAACTATCTGTCATGTCATAATTATTATAATACTGTCCAAAAAATCTCTTTCAGGTGTATTTCTTCATTTAGAAATTTTAGACATCACGTGTATTTTCTATGTGTTCTGCCTACCTTTCCCTTCACTTTAATATTTCTCACTGCACATATATAGATTAATTGCTTACCCAGGACCATGTTCTCAGAGGTCAATTGATCTTTGGTCTCTTGAAACTCGTGCCGCAGTTGAGCCAGCTGTGCCTCAAATGCCACCTTCTCTGCTTCTTTGGCCTGCTGGAGACCCAAAAAGCGGTCAGTTAAGTCTGCCAGCTCATCTGCTCGTTGGTCGAGGGTGCGCTTCAAGAAAGACACAATTTCCTTCTTGTCCTTCTTCAGAGTCTCGTACTCATTGATCAGGTCTTTTTCTCGCACTTCCAGCTCATCACATTTGGCTTGATATCTACAGAGGGAGCAAAAGGCAGAAGGGGAGATCAACACTCTGGACACCCCACTTACTGTGAATGCAAACCACTTTAAGTCAAGTCAAGTCCATTTTATTTATAAAGCACATTTAAAACAAGAAGGTGACCAAAGTGCTTGCTGTACAGCTTCCATAAATACACAAATAAACATCTCTCTAGTATAATAAAAATGACTTTTTGAAGAGACTTTTTGGAATGAAGTCCTGCAAGACAGTGACTTTTGCCATTAGATTTGTTCAAATCACGCCCTACTTACAACCATTTTCTAACAAGACCATGGTCATCTAACCTCTCAGTCGTGTGAATGCTTTTGGCAGACACATTTCCTGCGCTTTCAGCTCTTATAAATTTTATCAGGACAATAATTATATGTTCTACATGATATGTCAATGACTAAGCGAAGAAGAAAGAGCAGCGTGTCGAAAACGGACCCAAATGCGTTGGAGAGAACAGAATGCAAAAAAGAACAATAATAATCTATATGCAAATTCTGAAAATAAAGGAAAGTAATAATCAGCCTGGACCAAGTGGAATTGAAAACCTAGCAGGTCCAATTGGGGTCAGAAATAAAAGAGAAAGAGTAGAAGACAAAGTAGAACTTCATAAAGACGTTCAAAAATGTTGGTGCGATACACATGCAGAGCAAGTTAAAGAATGTGAAATTAGTAAAATTCGAAAGTATCAAAAAAAAGATAGTAAAAATCGCATTAGCGCTAACAAACGGAAATTATTACATAGTGAAATAAGGGAAAATAATAATCATCCCGGACCAGGTGGAACTGAAAACCTAGCAGGTCCAAGCGGGGTCAGAAATAAAAGACAAAGTACAACAAATTTTAACAGGCGACAAGAAAGGTAATGTAGTACATATTCCGAGAATAACTTGAAACACCAAAGGAGATCTTGATATGCCATTCGTATTAAATTGTTTACAGTTCCCATTAGAATAGCTTTTGCTCTGACAATTAACAAATCACAGGGACAAACATTCAAAAAAGTTGGTTTATTTATTAGAGAGAAAGAAATGATATTCACTCACGGGCAGTTATATATTGCGTTGTCACAATGTAACTCCAAACATGGAGTCAAAATTCAATGCGATCTTGAAGAAATGTTAATTCCAAATATTGTTTTTACTGAAGTTTTAAAGTAAAAGTGAAAATAATGAATTTGTAACAATTCCCATGAAAATAACAATCTCTTTAAATTGTATATCCGGTTAACCAAACCTGGGGGTTGGCGAGCGAAACGAAGCAAGCTGGGGGCAGAGCCCCCTAGTATAGATAAAATAAATATACCAAAAGATGATTAAATAAATAGTATACTTAATAGTATAAAAAAAATAAAAAGTCAAAAAGAAAGTTTTTCAGGTGGGATTTAAAAGTGAGGGAAGCACGGGTGGCACAGTGGTAGCGCTGCTGCCTCGCAGTTAGGAGACGTGGGTTCGCTTCCCACGTTTATATGTTCTCCCTGTCTCTGCGTGGGTTTCCTCCCACAGTCCAAAGACATGCAGGTTAGGTGTACTGGTGATCCTAAATTGTCCCTAGTGTGTGCTTGGTGTGTGTGTGTGTGGGTGGGTGTGTGTCCTGTGGTGGGCTGGTGCCCTGCCCGGGGTTTGTTTCCTTACGCCCTGTGTTGGCTGGGATTGGCTCCAGCAGACACCTGTGACCCTGTTGTTAGGATATAGTGGGTTGGATGGATGGATGGATGGATGGATTTAAAAGTGACCAAAGTTGGTGCTGACTTGATATAAAAAGGCAGACTATTCCAAAGCTTAGGGGCAGCTACTGCAAAGACAAGGCCCCCTGTAAGCTCAAGTAGAGATCTCAGCACGACCATTAACTTCTGGTCAGAGGACCTCAGTGATCATGAAGGAGAGTAAGGATGGACGTGTTCAGTAAGATAAAAGGGGGCTAAACGGTTCACGGACTTAATCAAACAGTAAAATGTTAAACTCAGTCCTGTACTGAACAGGAAGCCAGTGAAGAGACGCTAAGACTGCTGTGATGGGATTCTGTTTTTGAGTGCCTGTTAGAAGCCTGGCAGCAGCGTTCTGGATGAGGAGAAGACAAGCAAGGAATGACTGATTAACTCCAATGTATAATGAGCTGCAATAGTCAAGCTGAGAAGTGACAAATGCATGAAATCATCTACAGAAAGAAAGGGCTTGACGTTAGCCAATACCCTGAGCTGATAGAAACAGGCTTTAACAAGGAAGTTTATCAAATTTGAGGTCATCACCAAAAATCAGACCAAGGGACAAGTCACTATAGGCTGTAATAAAGAACAGATAAAACAATACGCACTCAGAAAACGATGGAGGATCTGTATGGTGTAGCTCTCACTAGAGACTTTCTTTTCTTATTTTCCTAACTGATTTCTTCAAGATGAGCCATATATATATCTTATAGCATGTAACAGTAAAGCTCAAAAGTTTGTGTTGCAGCTATTCACATTCCCTTGTTTAGTGCGGACCATCACCATCCTCTAGTCGATTCAGTAAACTTCTCCTCAAACTCAGGGTGCCAGCTGTCACTACCTCCAGGGATTCAAGGACACTTGTATGGCACGCCAGGAAAGTAAAAGCCTCAACATTTCACAAGATGTGGTCCCCTTCTGTCAATACCAGTGTAGGCTCCCTCTGCCCTCTGAAAATCTCAATGACACCCAAAGCAAACTCATTCATCTGTCTGTTGATTGAGTTCAAATTAAGGGGAGCCTCAGCTTTACTCTGCACCGTTGAGTATAAGGTGACAGCAACTACTGGGATGGGGTGACAGTCCACCATTGGGCACACTGGCACAGGTGTCTACATTCATTCATTTGAGCTGAAAAAGCAGTAAAAAAAAAAATGGGCCGTAATTTACCAGTTAGATGCCTAGCAGCTGAGCTGTGTGGAGACTGGCCCGGACACAGACAGGCAGACACGCTCATGTCACCCAACACACGTTTATTTACACTATTATTTACAAAGTCCAAGTGCCACAAACCCCAATCTTCCCCCGAAGTCCAGGCCAACCACTCTGCCTCTTCGGACTGCCTCCTTCTCTCTAACACCTTGTCCTGCTTCCACCCAACTCCAGCCTCGAATGAAGGGAGGCGGCCCCTTTTATCCATACCCGGATGTGTTCCAGATGTGCACCGACAATCCCGCGGGCACGCCCCAGTGTGGCGGAAATGCCACCTGTCCCCCTGGAAGCACTCTGGGTGTTCCTTCTCTTCTTCCCCCCAGCACTTCCTGGTGTGGCGGAAGTACTGGGGTCCAGAGTCCTTCAGGCAGGGGGACGCCCCCTGGCGGTGACCACGGGCCCCTACAGGGTTGTGCTTCCAAGCCCTATACCCGTGGCCCCCAATACATCCAGGGCGGATGCCCCCTCGTGGTCTGGAGGAGGAATGAGCCCTCCTCCTGTCTTCCTGGGCCTGTCCGGGTGCCACAGCTGCCAAACAATTGATTGTCAAAAAAAGTGTTAGAAACGTCGATGGGTATACGGTGAGTAATATGAACATTAATGCAGCCAACAATTAAATTTCTGTCCTCATTAAGACTGCATAGAGCTTTTTCATTTAGTTCATAACACGCACATTAGAACTCGAGCTAAATCTACTCTCTATATAAAATCCTAAGCCTAAAAGTTCCACGATTTTATGTGATGTTTTTATGTCACGTTTTTTGTTAAATCGGGCTTATTTTAAAACCTACATATATATATTTCTTATCATTTTTTTCAGAATTTATCGAACTTTAATGTGATGTTGTTAGATTTTCAGATTCTTACTCCATTTTTAAATTATAAAACTAAAAAAATATCAAGAACTCACATCCCGCGAGACAAGACTTAACCAAGAGTGCCAAGAGATTTAACCATGCCTGGGGCCGGAATTAAAAGACAAAGAGTAGGACAGCTGCTGTACAGGCTTTTAAATGTTCGAAGCGCCGCACGAGATGCAGATCACACGGCACGGCGGCAGCAGCAAGCCAGCAGCTGATCGAGCAAAGAACTGTATTTGTTTTCCGATTGTATCACCATTTAAGAGGGGGTTTCGGAGGAGCGACTGGATCACCTTGGGGTGCGTTCAGCCCTCCTCTTCACAATGCAAGCGGCAGAGACATGAAGTGGCTGGCACGTAGCGCAGGCCAGGGGGGTTGGTGAGCAAAGCGAGCAGGGGGGGGAACCCCCTAGTAGTTGTATAATTATCATTACATGGCTAACAACACTTGACACATACCATTGGTACTGTTTCCTTTGTGTTTCCAACTGGAGTACAGGCAGGTGAAGTGACTTCCTCAGGGTCACACAGTGTCAGTAGTGGGATCTGATCCCTCATCCTCAGTGTCTGCAGTCCAAAGCCTTGACCCCTGTGTCACATTGTCTGCTGATATATTGTAATTTTTAATTTACAGCCTAACTACCATGTATAAGTTAATGACTCACATAATATCTAACAGAAGCCGAGCTTGTTCACTTTTAAACACTGAAACACAAAACAAAAATTAACAAATGCACGCCATGTTGTCTGTTGGAAAAAGCAAGCTTTTATTTTGTGATGTAGCCAGTGCCAGTGTTTGGTTATTTTGCACCCTAGGCCAAGCTGTTCGATAGCGAAACCATGTAGCTGGGTCGAACCCCTCTTATGATCTGCACCCTAGGGGAAATGCCTAAATTGCCTTAATGGTGATGCCGGCCATGCATGTAACGTGTGTGCCAGGTTTGCCTGTTTTTTCGAAAACAACCCACCATACATACAAATAGACAGAAACGCTAATGTGGATTATAAGACTACAGCTTTCACTGAAGTGTACGTCGCCATTTTTGGATTAATGTCATAATCTGAAATCACACAGACTCGGACTTGACAGACGAGCCCTCGAGTTTCCCAGTTGGAAATTTGACACTTGTTATTCAAGTTGAAAATTCCAACTAGGAACTCAGAAATTCCAACTTCCCAAAGGGAATAGTATTTGTGATTGTCCAGGATTTATCTGTGCACATCCTGCTACCAGAGCTGGTACTCGGATTTTTGCTGCCCTTGGTGAAGTTGTAAACGGCACCCTGCTACCTCTTTTGTTTTGAGAGGAATCATCAGTGCCAGACCTGTACACGGAGACCTGGAGATAGGACTGGGGACAGCAAAGTATTTAGGACATCGAATTCACATTTTGAAAATGTCGAATTACAGCAAAGTCTGTTTACATGACTGTCTCAGAAAAATGCCCTCTCAAGGGGTACCCAGTTCAGAAACTAAGTAGGAATGGGGTTGTGTTGGTAGTCTTTATTCATCACTTTTAACATTTCTCTAAAGAAAATGAGATGAGTATGTCTACTGAAGAAAGTTAAGACACATTTTTCACTACAATTAAGATTTTACAGTGACTTGAAGACTGTACTCCCGAAATTTTATCAACATGTTTAGTGTTCTACTAGAGAGCAGAACACACTGGACCATGTTTACTCCAACATCAAGCACGCGTACAGAGCCATACCCCTCCCCGAACTCGGACAGTCCGACCATCTTTCTCTCTTGCTCTCCCCAGCCTACACCCCCTCAGATGCAGTGCCAGGCCCACCATAAAGACTGCTACAACCTGGCCTGAAAATGCACTCTCCAAACTACAGGATTGCTTCGAACAGACGGACTGGGACATATTTTGAACACCAAGAGCTGAAAACATTCACAGGAACGGTACTGGACTATATCAGGTTCTGCATCGGAAATGTGACTGTGGACAAAAACATTCGGGTTTTCCCAAACCAGAAACCCTGGATGACCAGCCAGGTCCGTACACTCCTCAGAGCCCGCGATGCTGCCTTCAGGTCAGGTGACAGAGCTCTGTACAGGGCTGCCCGAGCCGCTCTGAAAAGTGGAATTAAAAAAGCCAAGATGGACCATAAAAGGAGCATAGAGTCCCACCTATCCAGCCACAATACACGGGAGGTGTTGCAGGAAATACAAAACATCACAAACTACTGAGGCTGCAACAGGAGATCTGAGTGCACAGCTAGCAGAGGAGCTAAACTGCTTCTTTGCTCGTTTTGAATCATCACAACAGCAGCACTCACCTGCTCCAGCCCTACTCCCACCCTCACTGGGTTCCTGCACTACTCCACTCACTGTAAAGGGGCACGATGTCAGACGGGTGCTCCTGGCAGTAAACCCCAAGAAGGCTGCCAGCCCAGATGGAGTGCCTGGTAGGGTGCTCAGAGCGTGTGCCCACCAGCTCACCTTTATCTTTACCAAAATCTTCAACCTCTCCCTAGCCCAGGCAGTCATTCCATCCTGCCTAAAATCAGCCACAATCATTCCAGTGCTGAAGAAGTCTCCCATCACCAGCCTAAATGATTATCACCCTATGTCCCTCACTCCAGTAATCATGAAGTGCTTCGAGAGACTGGTTCTCCAGCACATCAAGGACTATCTCCCCCAAGACTTCGATCCCTACCAATTCGCATATCGCACGATCAGATCCACAGAAGACGCCATCGCCATAGCTCTTCACTCTGTGCTGAGCCATCTGGAGCAGCAGCAGAGCTACGTCCGGATGCTGTTTGTGGATTACAGCTCAGCTTTTAATACAATCATTCCTGACATTCTCATCACCAAACTGGTCACTCTTGGCCTCCCCCCTCTCACATGTGTCTGGATAAAAGACTTTCTTACCAACCGGCTCCAGACTGTGAGACTCGGACCCCACCACTCCTCCATTCGCACACTGAACACTGGTACCCCACAAGGCTGTGTGCTGAGCCCCCTTCTGTACTGTCTCTACACCCACGACTGCAGTCCGGCCCACAACAACAACCTCATCGTCAAGTTTGCTGACGACACCACAGTGGTCGGACACATCTCAAAGGGAGACGAGGCAGCTTACAGAGAGGAGGTCCTGAAGTTGGCAGCCTGGTGTTCAAAGAACAATCTGGCTCTGAACACCAGGAAAACCAAGGAGATCATTGTCGACTTCAGGAGGCACAGCACGGACTTAGCCCCCCTTTACATCAACGGTGAGTGTGTGGACAGGGTCCATACCTTCCGGTTTCTCGGCTTCCTTATCTCCGCTGACATCTCCTGGGCAGACAACATCACAGCAGTCATCAAGAAGGATCTTCCTGAGGATCTTCTACCGCTCGTCCATCGAGAGCCTGCTGACGTACTGTATCACAGTATGGTACGGCAGCTGCATCATGGCAGACAGGGAGAGGTTTCAGCGAGTAGTAAAGGCAGCACAGAAGATCATCGGCTGCCCTCTCCCCTCCCTGATGGACATTTACACCTCCCGCTGCCTCAGCAGAGCAAAAAACATCATCAAGGACAGCTCCCACCCTGGCTCTGATCTGTTTGACCTCTTGCCCTCAGGGAGGCGCTACAGGTGCATCACAACAAGGACAGACTCAAGAACAGTTTTTTCCCAAAAGCCATAACCATTCTAAACTCACACATGCACTGACTACACACTCTAACCCTCCAACCCCTGGACTTCCTTCTATCCATCAACTGTGCAATATCCAATATCTAAATGGTACTGATAATAACTGTGCAATATCTGTATACTGTACAATATCATTACTCTCAGGGTCCAACATCCACTACTCACTGCACATGATCATCATTTTTGTGCAATAATTAAATAATGTGCAATAACCCGATTAGTTATTATTCTTTCCAAAATGTATATAGCGTCACAGACCTTTTTTGCAACATTTGTTTATTTACAGGTGCTGGTCATAAAATTAGAATATCATGACAAAGTTGATTTATTTCAGTAATTCCATTCAAAAAGTGAAACTTGTATATTAGATTCATTCATTACACACAGACTGATGTTTAATCAAATGTTTATTTCTTTTAATGTTGATGATTATAACTGACAACTAATGAAAGTCCCAAATTCAGTATCTCGGAAAATTAGAATTTATTTTGAATTGATAGTACCACATCACATGCATGTCATTTAAATTAATACAATATTTGAAAACTTAGCATTATGACAACATTCTGTGAAACTGAGAATATGATTATATTTAAATTTGAATCTTTACCCACAATTCCCATTTACCATCGTGTATGCAAATAACGTAATCTACCTAATCAAAAAAAAACGCGTACCCAGAGCAAATGTCACGAATGGTGGTGAGCAACAGAGGACGATATTTGCTAAGTTTTAACACAAGTTTTAAAGGTAGGCGATCATAGTTTGGGTTAAATCGGCTTTTAGCAGTTCACTCAAGAGCTGCAGTCCTGTTGCCGTTTTGATCGTTTAATTTTATTCGCCATGTCTGTCTCTTCTACGCTACAGTTTGAGGAGTATTATTATTGGCATCATCATTGTTGTTGTTGTGTGTTATTGTTGGACTGTTTCGGTCGTCAGACGTTAAGACCAAACATCGCTAGTATGCGAAAATAATGTAAAAAATAATCGGACATTCGCTTTGAGTCCGAGTGTTGGTAGTATGTAGTGTTAAAATGTCGCGTCACACATAAACATTTCTTCGTGATCCGGTTCAGTCCGGACATTTTTTTTCTAAACAAAACAATGATAGGAACGCTACATGGGGCTGTAGTAATGCGCCCTGACCACTGGGGCACGCCTAGGCCCTTGCCTTGACCGCCTTTGCCCAGAAACAGGCCTGACAGTAAGGAGTAACGGTCACTTTCAAAAGCAACTCGTAATAATTTATGTCATATTTACATATCACACGTGTCAGAATACTGCGCAAGGCGTTGTTATTAGCTGTCATTTATTCCGATGTAGTAATCACTGTAAGGGTTTTCTGGACTTTTCCATATTGGTTTTCCAAACGTTTTTCTGGAACGCGAACAGTTCGGGTGTGACGTCATTCCCGGCGCACACACGCGACTTGAGGTACAAGGACCGCAGCATTACCCCACTCGACATTAACGATTTCTTATTTTTCCACATATTAGGGAACTTTACTGAGCCATAAGAGCCAATTACACATGCAAAGAAAAAAAAATCACAGCATGAAACGGCGATGGTAACCCAGTAAAGTGCCATTTTTGAACCTTTATTTTTAATAGTGTCTCGGCTTAAAGGTAACTCTGTGATATCATTTTTGTGAACAAAATATTCTGTTTTTATCACTTTTGTATTCGCCAGTACGTTAACAGCAGGATTGCGAGTTTATGGCAATTAGGAGAATTATTCATAAAATACTCTTGCACAAAGAAGTGAATTGCTAATGCCAGCTATGACCACTGCTTTAAAGGATAGGTCCGTGCATTTATCTGGGTACGGAGGACTGCGGCGCGCGACTCCACGTGCACTTCGGAACAGCGGTGGGGCAGAGTGGGAGTCGCACTCCGGTCACCGATCCTAGAATATGATCGAGGATTTTAGAAAACAGGAATAAAAGAATTAATTAATTGAAACAGTAACGGAGTTATCCAGTGAATTCGCGCTTCTATTTCAAGAAGCGACATTTGAAAGGGTAGCTGCCCTCGGACGCGGTTACTGTGTACAGCCGTAACTACGGAGAATTCGAGCCGCGCCGGACGGGCACGTCGTGTGGTTTCTGATGGTCTGTCTGTGTCACCTGGAAGGTTATAAAGGGGGCAATGACTGGATTTTTTATTTTTTATGCTTTACAAAATAAACGACAGGATTCAAATCAGGCAGAGCTCATTAATGAAGTGTGCGGACTCCCGACGAAAAAGAAACGGAAATATGAAATGAAACATGTATATGTGTGTCACGTTTTGAACCAATTTTAATAATTATAATAGAGAAAACTCAAAACGGATTAAGAATTCAGGGGCGCAGCCGCCCGGCAGCCATCTATCCGAGCAGCACTGACAAGGGCCGATTAAACTACACTCTTTATAATGTTTGTATTTAACACGACCAGGCTGCTTTAGGACATTTGGTTACCCATAGTGAGCTGCAGTGGCCTTACATTTGGCCCTTGTGACAGATTGTAGCTGGGTGGGTGTGGTAGGTGGGGTCCCGGCCTGGGTAGGGTCCTGCCTTGCGCCATAATCAGGCAATATAGCTGTGAAGAGAAATACAGGGGGCCGAGAATGAAAGGACATGGTGGCAATACCAGAAATTAATTTTAAATCAGTCAGAAACATATTTGATTATGATTGTTTGAAGTATCGCGGAATTGGTTTCTTTTTAATTATTAATAATGTGTGCCATCGGATTAATAAACGCAAGGCAGCACAAGAGTTTAAAAAGACATAAAATCATAACTTCATCTAAAGGTTTGTATGCCAAAAATGTTTAATGCTTTGTCTGTCGAAGTACACAATGGAAATGGTAACAGTCGGGAATGTTTTTCAAATTGA
Source organism: Erpetoichthys calabaricus (assembly GCF_900747795.2). Lineage (NCBI taxonomy): Eukaryota > Metazoa > Chordata > Cladistia > Polypteriformes > Polypteridae > Erpetoichthys > Erpetoichthys calabaricus. The sequence continues at coordinate 27,988,125 of NC_041402.2, forward strand.
GATAAACTTTTTTTCCCGCATTGGTAGACACATGGAAAAATAGATAGGAGGGGCACTACATAATACTCACAGACAGACAGAAAATGCACTAATTAATAGTTAGAGAGATATAGTCTTAAAAATAAAGGTGTCAGAGGGGTTCTTCTGGGCGATGCCATGGGGGAAACATTTTTTGTTGCAAAAGACCCATCCACATGAAGGTTCCAGAACGAGCCTTTATTTTATAATGAGTAGATGGTAACCTATTTGTGAAATACCAATAAATCAAGATTTAAAAGGACTACACAGGATAAGTGCAGATTTTCTTAGTGTCCTGCAAGGTATCTAGACATACAAAAATGTTTGTTTTTTTTTTCTACATATTAGAAAGTTTTTAAAACACAAAGAACCATCTGCATACCCTTTCTAGAATCAAATAGTGCTTGATCAAGAAATAATTCTAAAAGGAACCGCACAACCTTATAAAGAACCATAAAATGCCATTAAACAAACGGCATTTTTAAAAACAGTAGACAGATAGATAGATGCTTTATTAAACAAAAGCTATATGTCAAATTAAATTAATTAACTATAAGGAACAAAACTGAAAACCACGGCAGGACAAACACAAAGGAATTCCCATCAATCACAACAACTGACTTCTGATGCCCCCATCACCAGTCCATATCAAAATCCCCCTTATGCTTAGTGCACAACACTTCCCGAACATGCCATATGTATTTAAAACTGTCGCTGTATTAAATAACTTCATAATATGCAAATTCTGTTTTAACTAAGACCTTGAACATCAGTAAAACATCAATTGTCAAAACATTATTTAATATTGTTTTCAAAATAGCTAATTAGCCTACCTCAACAAAAAATACAATTAAACAGATATTCTTAATGTTCCGAGAGGTTGCGATTCCTAAAACAAATTGTATTCTATGAACAGACCATATCAAACCTTTTAAAAAGAAAATCTAGAAAGTCAAATTGAGGTATTAAACTATACAGTACTGTAAGAAAAAACGAGAGCTTGCTTGGATAGACGTGAAAGGCACTATATATTAGACAGACAGACTTCTCCACTGTGCATTAGCCAATGTACATCTAATACACTTTTCTTTATGATCAGCTCAATAACTAAATCACTTGTATCTATCCAATTTCCCGTTTTCTGAAATCGCTTACATCTAACCCGGAGCGGAGGCCGACCCCGTTGGTAAACATCCTTCGGATGGGGGTCACTCGCGTACACACCGACACTCACACCAGGTCAGTTTGGACTTGACAGTTAACTTATTCCGCACATATTTTCGTGTATTTGTGGAAAACGCGTAAGCTTCGCGCTACCGAGAACGAGCCAGCGCTAAACTGTCCGTCGCCATGCTGCAAAACATTCTAAACGCATTCAAGTTAACTAAATGAACTGAATTACTGTCTTGGTACGTGCTTTTGATTTTAAAGTAATCAATACATACGAAACTCAAAGCAAAGTTAACAGTATACAGTACCTCTGGACCTGCTCCTCCAAGTCTTTAATCTGCAGCAAGTAAAACTCCTTGCACTCTTCTGTCAGTGGCTCCTCGACCTTTTCGACTTTCTTTTTCCCCGATTTCTTCCCTCCTTTCTTCTTTTTGGGGGGCATAATTCAGACCCTGGCGTATAGTGTTGTCGCTCCTCAGATGATTACCAGCCTGCAGCACGTCCAGCCTTCCCGTACAATTGTTTGTACTGTTGCTAGGGGGCGGCGTCATAGGTTTTTATAGCCCAGTCAAAGGCCATTCCTATAACTGCGCGTGCGCAGTATTTTGACACGTGCGCACGTTAGTTCCAAGGGTTTCTACCGCCAAGTAACAGTTAACACTGGTGCATGTTAATAACAGGAAAAAAATGAGAAAGTGTACAGTTGTGATAGTGTTACACAAGTGAAAGAGTGTGCGCAGCATTTCACGCTGTTGAACTCCAAAGAGGACATCTGTTCGCAATGTTTTCTAGATCAACTCCGCAGGTTTGTTGTAAGAACTTTAAGGAGGCGCTACTGCCTAATACATGTAAAACTAAATGTTGCCAATCAATACTGGAGACTTTATAGTTTATTTGACATAAAACGCAGTGGTCAGATTCTGCCTCGACAGAAAGAGAACGCCGAGAGAGGAGTTTAAACACAACGAGAGCGTACGTTTTGACTTACTGTACATATTCGAGCCTTCTTGTCCACAGTTGCTGCAAACAGGCGGTCTTTATCATCCATATCTAGGCCTACTGTGCGTTCAGAAAATGCTCAGACCCCTTGATATTCAAAACATTTTATCGTGTTATAGGTTTAACTTAAATTGATAAATTTGGCATTTTTTGCACAGCAATCTACACTCAATAACACAAAACTGACAAAACAGAAACTTTTCTGAAAGGTTTCTAAATTTATTAAAAATCAAAAACATAAATCTAAATGAAAGTATTCTGACCCATCAATTCAGTACTTTCTAGAAGCCCTTTTGGCAGCAATTCCAGCTGTGAGTCTTCTGGGGTAAGTCTCTACAAGCTTTGTACACCTGGATTTGGGCCGTTTATTCCATTCTTCCTGGCAGATAATAATAATAATAATTCATTACATTTATATAGTGCTTTTCTCAGTACTCAAAGCGCTATTGACACAGGGAGGAACCGGGAAGCAAACCCACAATCTTCCACAGTCTCCTTACTGCAAAGCAGCAGCACTACCACTGAGCCACCTGTGAAGACAATCTTCTCAAGCTCCATTAGATTGGAAATGAAGTGTCTGTAAACGGCCATCTCCAGGTCTCCCCACAGATGTTCTATGGCCACTCCAGCATTGTTTTGGCTTTGTGCTTCAGGTCATTGTCAGGGTGAAAGGTGAACCATCTCCCCAGTCTGAGGTGATGTGCACTGTTCTTCAAGGACCTCTCTGTATTTAGCTGCCTTGACCCTTCTCTCAATTCTGACCAGTCTCCCTGTCCCTGCACCTGCATACAGAGCGTGATGCTGTCACCATCATGCTTCACCCTGGAGTAATAGGCAGGCGATGAGCAGTGCCTGGTCTTCAACAGACATAGTGCTTGGAGTTCTCCCCAGAGAGTTTCATTTTTGTCTCATCAGACTAAAGCAATGGTTCTCAAACTGTGGGGCGGGTGCGAAGTAACAAAAGGGGGGGGCACGAAGATGTGAAAAAAAGAAAACAAGAATCGAAAATATGAAAAATACATCTATTGAAACCAAAACAAATTAACTTAAACTACATTCTGATACTAGAAAAATAAATATAGAGTTAGATAAATGTCGATAAAAGTTAAGTTGGTATAATAAAATATGCATCTATGATATATCATTAATTAAAAAAGAACAAATTGGTATTAGTGGGCTCCTTTCAAAAAAACGTTGGGGGGGCGCGATTAAAACTGTTATGAAAACTTGGGTCGCAAATACTTAAAGGTTGAGAAACGCTGGACTGAAGAATTTTTTCCTCCTGCTCTCAGAGTCCATTAAATGGTCCTATGCCTTTATTACATAAGAGTGGCTTATGTCTGGCCACTCTACCATAATAACTGTTGGATGGAGTGCTGCTGAGGTGGTCCTCCCTCTAACCGGGTCTCCTGTCTCAGCAGAGGACATGTGAAGCTCTGTGAGAATGACCTTTGGGACTTTGCTGTAAAGGACAACACACGTTTATGGGTGTTCCAGCAGGGATGGGGCAAGGCTCCTTATCTAGATGTGGGGCCAGCCCATTGGAAGCTCAAGAAGAAAGACAAGGTGTTCCTTCCTTTAGCCAGGAGATGTCAGAAGATGCCAGTTTTGAACTGGGTATGCTGGTATCCCAGCAGGTTCAGCTTGAAGAACAACACCCAGATGGGAGGCCAGTGTGATAGAAGGACCAGGTGAGACAACTGACCAGGGCTACCTATAACCCAATACGTTAGGTAGCAGGATCTCTGTGTGGCACTACCTGCATGGACACCCACAAAGCATAATGGGAGGTGTAGTCGCATGGGGTAGCTTTGTTGGTATCCCAGGGTGCTGCCAGTGGGTGCTATAAGGGTTTGTAATTGTTACTTTTGGAGGACTTGCACTCGACCCGGAAGTGCTTCCTTCGGGCTATGGCCTAGCAGAAGTTCTCCTGGATCTAAGGTAAAGGAAGACGCTTGACCTCATCTAGGTGAGTCGGAGTCAGGAGAAGAGCTGGAGAACACTCATCTGGGAGGAGTGGTGGAGACACAAGAAAGAATATTTGTGAAGACTTAACGTATATGTAACCCTTGTTGTAAGGTACTTTGTTTAATAAACCGGTTTTATTTGAACCCCAGACCTGTGTAGTGTAACTGTGTTTGGGATTTGGGGGTGCCTCCCTACTGATTACATTGCCCACCTCCATGACCAGGGGCCTTCTTCTTGAGTTACTCCGTTTCACCAGACAGCGGACTCAAACGTCCTCCTTCACTCAGGCCATTCTGCTCCTGGGAACTCTTAAAGGTTTAGAAATGGTTTTATCTGCTTGGTCTCGGCCTCACCATAATTTGATCGTAGAGATCCACAGTGCGGCCCTTGGACTTCATGGCTTGGTGTTTTTCCCGAGATGCAGTGTGAATTGTGGACCTCATATGCGCAGGTACGCGTGGGCCTTTTTAAATGATGTCCAATCAGTTCAGTTTGCCACATATGGACTTTAGTCAAGTTCTTGGCACATCTCAAGGAGAATTAAAGCCAACAGGGGGGCACCTGAGCACGATTTGGGGCGCCACAGCAAAGGGACTGAATTCTTAAAGGAATGAGAAATTTCAGTTTGTGATTTTTTAAACAATTTGCAATCCTTGCTGAAAACATCTTTTCACTTTGTCATTATGGATTACTGAATGGAGATTAATAGACAAACCTGGCAAATTTCTCTCTATTATATAAAGAAAATCTTGGGATGAGACGTGACTTTTTCAGAGAGACGAGACGAGACATTTTCAGAAAGATAATTTCACACCCCGCAAGACGAGACTTTGTGCCAAGAGATGAATTGAAAACCTAATGGGTCCAAGTGGGGGCGGAAATAAAAGACAAAGAGTAGAAGAAGAAAAGACAAAGAGTAGAAGACAAAGTAGAACGTCGTAAACATGTTCAAAAACGTTGGCGCGATACACATGCAGAGTAGGTTAGAGATTATGAAAGTACTAAAATTCGAAAGTCTCAAAAAAACTGATAGTAAAGATCACATTAGCGCAAACAAACAGAAATTATTACTCGGTGAAATAACGGAACAGCAAAAAGAGGTAGGATATATGGACACAGGTGATATGACAGAGCTACTACAAGTTTAATTTCAAAGAAACCACAATTCGGTCAGGCTTATATTTATGATCACGAAGAAGCATTGCAACATAGAGTCAAGGTAGAGAGTGTAATTTTTTTGGTTCAGATTGCTTCATCCTAACGGGAGTTACAACAGAATATTCGGGGCCTCTTTTGAGTGAATCTCCCAGTATAACTGGTGTGTTACTAGAATGTACCATTGGAGTAAATTAAAATATATTTAAATGTTATGCAAATGAACCTAACTGATAAAAGCAACTGTTCTCTTACGACTAGCCAATGAGGCTTTAGAGAACTGAGCTGATCGCATGGCATCGCGCGACTGGCCAGGAGTAACCAAGGACGTCTACTTTGAATTTCATTTGTAATGATGACTTGAGTCTTCTTTATCTATACAGTGATCCCTCGCTATATCGCGCTTCGCCTTTCGCGGCTTCACTCTATCGCGGATTTTATATGTAAGCATATTTAAATATATATCGCAGATTTTTTGCTGGTTCGCGGATTTCTGAGGACAATGGGTCTTTTAATTTCTGGTACATGCTTCCTCAGTTGGTTTGCCCAGTTGATTTCATACAAGGGACGCTATTGGCAGATGGCTGAGAAGCTACCCAACTTACTTTTCTCTGTCTCTCTTGCGCTGACTTTCTCTGATCCTGACGTAGGGGGTGTGAGCAGGGGGGCTGTTCGCACACCTAGACGATACGGACGCTCGTCTAAAAATGCTGAAAGATTATCTTCACGTTGCTACCTTCTGTGTGCAGCTGCTTCGTGAAGCGACATGCTGCACGGTGCTTCGCATACTTAAAAGCTCAAAGGGCACGTATTGATTTTTGACTGTTTGTTTTCCTCTGTCTCTCTCTCTCTCTCTGTCTGCTCCTGACGGAGGGGGTGTGAGCTGCCGCCTTCAACAGCTTTGTACCGGCGGTGCTTCACATACTTAAAAGCAAACAGCCCTATTGATTTGTTTGCTTTCCTTTCTGTTTCCTTTAAAGAGGAAGATATGTTTGCATTCTTTTAATTGTGAGACTGAACTGGCATCTCTGTCTTGTCATGGAGCACAGTTTAAACTTTTGAAAAAGAGACAAATGTTTGTTTGCAGTGTTTGAATAACGTTCCTGTCTCTCTACAACCTCCTGTGTTTCTGCGCAAATCTGTGACCCAAGCATGACAATATAAAAATAACCATATAAACATATGGTTTCTACTTCGCGGATTTTCTTATTTTGCGGGTGGCTCTGGAACGCAACCCCCGCGATGGAGGAGGGATTACTGTACTAATAAAAGGCAAAGCCCTCACTCACTGACTCACTAATCACTAATTCTCCAACTTCTCGTGTAGGTAGAAGGCTGAAATTTGGCAGACTCATTCCTTACAGGTTACTTACAAAAGTTAAGCAGGTTTCATTTCGAAATTCTACATATAACGGTCATAACGGTCAACAACGTCCACCATGTTAAACTTTGTTATTTATGGCCCCATCTTCACTATATTTGGTAGGAGGCTTCCCTGCGCTAACCAAAACTGATGTACGTACTTATTTCGGTGGTATGACGCCACTGTCGGCCGCCATATTGAACTTTCTTTGTTACTTATGGGCCCATCTTCAAGAAATTTGGTACGCGGGTTGCCAACGCTAATTGAATCCTACTTACGTACATATATACGTCCATAGCCCCCATCCCCACGCCTCCCACGTAGTTGGCTGCCTGCCTATATAAGGCTGTCCGTTGCTCCCATCTCTTCATTCCCTTCCTTGCTTCGCCATGGTATTCATGTCTCCCTGCTGATCTGCAGCCTTTTTATTTAATCCACGGCTTCTCCGCTGTTTTATTGTTCATTTATTACGACTATAGTTATTGTGTTGGTATTTTAGACTTTGTTCAGGTACCCATTTCCTTTATCGTTCCAACCCCCCCAACCCCCACGTCTCTGCCGCTAGCGTCTTGAAGAGGGGGTCTGAATGCACCCCAAGGAGATGCGGTCGCTCCTCCGAAACCCCCTCTTAAACAGTATTACAATGGGAAACATTGTTTTTTTTTTACCTCCTCTTTGCTCGATCAGGTGCTGGATTGCTGCTGTACTGCTGTGCTGTGTGATCTGCATCTCATGTGGTGCTTCAAATGTTTAAAAGCCTGTACAGCAGCTGTCCTACTGCTTGTGTTTTATTTACGGCCCCAGGCGTGGTTAAATCTTTTGGCACAAAGTCCTGTCTCATGAGACGCAAGTTCTTGATATTTTTTAGTTTATAATTTAAGAATGCAATAAGAATCTGAAAATCTAATAACATCACATTAAAATTTGATCAATTCTGAAAAGAATGATACCACATATATATATATGTAGGTTTTAAAATAAGCATGATTTAAAGCGTGACAAAAAAAGTCACTGTTACACTTTTAGGCTTAGGAATTTATATTATATATACCAGTAACAGCGTACAGCACAATAACGTGCAATGAATACACTTGACTTGAGCATCCCTAGTTTTCATCCTCTTTCTCTGTACGTTTAGCATTTGTTTGCTCAGAGGTTGATGCGGCCCGCTGCTTCTCTTCTTTCGTCGTCATCTTTTCGTGTTAAAACTAATTAAGTTAGTTTTTGTGTTGCAATTACTTAGTACTTTTTCTTAATTTTTCACTTAAGTGAATGATTTAAGATATGAAGAGGTAGGGGAAGTGACCACAAAGGTGCTAGGGAATGAGAACGATGCGCGTACGCTTGTGCCACACGGAGAGTTGATTCTACTATAAAATAAAATAAAAATAAAATGAATAATAAAAATCATCACCCTGAAAGCGGGTAGTAGACATCACGTAATAGATGTGTACCAAATTTCAGGTCAATAGGTGAAACGGTTTGCGAGTTACAGGTGATTTAAAATCCAGGACAGACAAATGAACAGCCATGGTAGCGTATTATATAGAAAGACAGTTTGGGAACCCCTCTCAGCCTGAATAATTGACTCTCCTTTCAAAATAAAAGATAACAGTGGTATGTCTTTCATTTCTTAGGAACATCTGAGTACTGGGTGTTTTCTGAACAAAGATTTTTAGTGAAGCAGTATTTAGTTGTATGAAATTAAACCAAATGTGAAAAACTGGCTGTGCAAAAATTTGGGTCCCCTTGTCATTGTGCTGATTTGAATGGCTGTCATTGCTCAATGCTGATTACTTGCAACACCAAATATGTTGGATTAGCTCATTAAGACTTGAACTTCATAGACAGGTGTGTCCAATCATGAGATATACAGGTATTTAAGGTGGTCATTTGCAAGTTGTGCTTCCCTTTGACTCTCCTCTGAAGAGTGACAGCATGGGATCCTCAAAGCAACTCTCCAAAGATCTGAAAACAAAGATTGTTCAGTCTTATGGTTTAGGGGAAGGCTACAAAAAGCTATCTCAGAGGTTTAAACTGTCAGTTTCAACTGTAAGGAATGGAATCAGGAAATGGAAGGCCACAGGCACAGTTGCTGTTAAACCCAGCAGGTCTGGCAGGCCAAGAAAAATCCAGGAGCGGCATATGAGCAGGATTGTGAGAATGGTTACAGACAACCCACAGACCACCTCCAAAGACCTGCAAGAACATCTTGCTGCAGATGGTGTATCTGTACATCGTTCTACAATTCAGCGCAATTTGCACAAACAACATCTGTACGGCAGGGTGATGAGAAAGAAGTCCTTTCTACACTCACGCCACAAACAGAGTTGCTTGTTGTATGCAAATGCTCATTTAGACAAGCCAGATTCATTTTGGAACAAAGTGCTTTGGACTGATGAGACAAAAATTGAGTTATTTGGTCATAACAAAAAGCGCTTTGCATGGCGGAAGAAGAACACCGCATTCTAAGAAAAACACCTGCTACCTACTGTCAAATTTGGTGGAGGTTCCATCATGCTGTGGGGCTGTGTGGCTACTTCAGGGACTGAGGTCCTTGTTAAAGTCGAGGGTGAGATGAATTTAACCCAATATCAACACATTCTTCAGGATAATGTTCAAGCATCAGTCACAAAGTTGAAGTTACGCAGGGGTTGGATATTCCAACAAAACAATGACCCAAAACACAGTTTGAAATCTACAAAGGTATTCATGCAGAGGGAGAAGTACAATGTTTTGGAATGGTCATCACAGTCCCCTGACTTGAATATCATCGAAAATCTATGGGATGATTTGAAGCAGGCTGTCCATGCTGGGCAGCCATCAAATTGAACTGAACTGGAGAGATTTTGTATGAAGAATGGTCAAAAATACCTCCATCCAGAATCCAGACACTCATCAAAGGCTATAGGAGGCGTCTAGAAGCTGTTAGATTTGCAAAAGGAGGGTCAACTAAGTATTGATGTATTATTTCTGTTGGGGTGCCCAAATGTATGCACCTGTCTAATTTTGTTATGATGCATATTGCATATTTTCTGTTACAGTAATCCAATAAACTTTATGTCACTGCTGAAATACTACTGTTTCCATAAGGCATGTCATATATTTAAAGGAAGTTGCTACTCTGAAAGCTCAGCCAATGATAAACAAAAATCCAAAGAATTAAGAGGGGTTCTCAAACTTTTTCATGTCCAACAAGTTTAGCACAGATTGTGTAATTGTACAGGGGAGCGTGACAGCCTATGTTTTGTTCTGAAATTGAGTTGGTCCCCCCACCTCAGGCACTGCTTGGTACCTCTGCTTGTATTTAACAACTGCACCTTAGTGTTACTCATAGTGGGAGGATCTCATAAAGCATGTCTCACCATCTAAATTAGAAGTAATTTACTTTTTACTCTTTATCAAGAAAGAGGAAATTCAAACACAAATACATAAGTAAGAAGATCAATTAAAAACAGAAATCCTTGTTAAATAACATTTACTTTAAAAATGTATCCTGAAACTTGTAAAATTATTCTTTCTAGTCCCATTCAAGTACAGTTCTGCCAGACTCTGCGAGCTCCGTGAGTCCTTGGACTCTTTTCCAGTTTGACGCACTGCTCTTTGGTCTCTCCAGAACCCTCAGCTGAGGTCTATTGAAATTCTTCAGTATTTTCCTGGGCAGTCTCACTTTGCACCCACTGCTGGTTTGGGTCTGGTTCTGGCATCCCACAACCTTACAAACGTAAGGAAATGGATGGAGGCAGGTAGAGGAGGATTTCTAGAAACGATAAAACAAGAAAGTTAGAATGAAGCTGACTGATTGCTCAAGATTAGAGCTTTCCAAAGTTGGTGTTGCAATGTGAATGCAGAATTATGTTTTAAATTTAACATTTCAACTTTGAAATCTGCACTAGGGCTAGCAAACTAACTAAAAGATTAAGATTTACGTACTCGTATTAAAAATAGGTACAATAAATAGAGTGGGCGGTACGTTGGCAGAGTGGTAACGCTGCTGCCTCGCAGTTAGGAGACCTGGGTTCGCTTCCCGGGTCCTCCCTGCGTGGAGTTTGCATGTTCTCCCCGTGTCTGCGTGGGTTTCCTCCCACAGTCCAAAGACATGCAGGTTAGGTGCACTGGCGATTCTAAATTGTCCCTAGTGTGTGCTTGGTGTGTGTGTGCCCTGCTGTGGGCTGGCGCCCTCCCCAGGGTTTGTTTCCTGCCTTGCGCCCTGTGCTGGCTGGGATTGACTCCAGCAGAACCCCGTGACCCTGTAGTTAGGATATAGCGGGTTAGATAATGGATGGATGGATGGACAATAAATAGACGAAAGCCTTAAAGATATAAAGCCTTAAATAGCCGAGACCCTGCTTGCTTATCTGAGCTCATCATTGCTTGCAAGCCAGAGTGAACATTGAGAACTCAAGATGCAGGCTTATTAGATGCAGGGCCCTGAAACTTGTGTTTAGTTTCAAAGTAAACTTTATTTAGGTTACCTTATTCAATTCCCTGTACATGTTACTCTACATTTATTTCTGTAGAATAAATTTAAGTTAATGTATTTGCTTATATGTTACCGTGCAGTACAATCAGTTGTGTTATAGTGTAAAATCTCCTGTGGTATCTCTGAAGTGTTAGTATACTCAGAAGTACTGGATGGACCATTCTACTCTGATTTTTTAATGTGAATAAACATAACAGAAGGATAGGATTACCAATCAAGTCATGTACTTTAAATTATTAAAGAGGAGCAAAGAATGTTAGATACTGAATGAAGTTATAGATGTGTGGAGTGTAGTCAGGTTGCCTTTAGCCTTACTGCAGGATTAAAAATCTGATGTAAATCAAAGGTATAATGATTAATTATAAAAGAAACAGACCTCTGGGATCTAACATATTATGAAAGTTAAAAAAAGTAAACATGTTTTTAATACTTATGAATTATATATTATGTTGTTGGACTTAAGCGCAGCATTTAACACCATCAACCATTCTATTTTACTGCACAGGCTAGAAAATGATGTTGGGCTTACAGACACCGTGCTCGCTTGGTTTAGTTCTTATTTATCAAATCGATTCCAATATGTACAGAAATGTGCTGACAGCACTCCATCATTATACACAGTGACCTTGTTTTCACTTTACATGCTTCCACTGGGATCTATCATTAGGAAACATAATGTTAATTTTCACTCGTATGCAGATGACACCCAGTTATACCTTTCATTTAAATCAAATGAATTTTCTCCGATGTTGTCTTTAATTAGTTGTATTATCGAATTAAAGAAGTGGATGAATGAGAACTACTTGTCTTTAAATACAGATAAAACAGAGATGTTAATTGTTGGAGGGAATGATGCTGATCATAACAATATTTTGTCATTATTTAACTCAGTTGGAATCCCAATTTTACTGAATCAGCCCGCAATCTAGGAGTTATCTTTGACTCTAGCATGTCATTTAAAGCGCATATTACAAAGTTGTCCAAAACATGTTATTTCCATCTTAAAAATGTTAGGAAATTAAGGCGCTTTCTAGATAAACAGGATTCTGAGAAATGAATTCATGCATTTATCTCTAGAAGGATTGACTACTGCAATGCGGTGTTCACTGGATGTTCAAATTGTTCTTTATACAGCCTCCAGTTAATCCAAAATGCGGCTGCAAGAATTATTACAAGAACAAGAAAATACGAACACATAACTCCAGTTCTTAAATCCTTACACTGGCTCCCAGTTAAGTTTAGGGCAGATTTCAAAATCCTCCTTTTAACATATAAAGCATTAAATGGCCGAGGTCTGGCTTACTTGTCTGAACTTATCATGACTTACAAACCAGAGTGCACATTAAGATCTCAAGATGCCAGTCTGCTTATGGTTCCAAGGATTAATAAAATAACAAAGGGAGGTCAAGCTTTTAGTTACAGGGCCCCTAAACTGTGGAATGGTCTGCCTGCTACAATAAGAGATGCCCCTTCGGTCTCAGCTTTTAAATCCCAGCTGAAGACTCACTACTTCAGTTTAGCACACCCTGACTAGAGCTGCTGATTAACTGTACAGACTGCATCTCTGTTGTTAGTCATTAGCACTAAAACATAAGTAACATGATAGTTAGAATTTGTTACTAACCCTCACCTATTCTGTTTCTCTTCTCGGTACTCAAATGTGGCACTTGGTGCCACGGCCCACCTGCCAAGTTGTTTTGCCTGCCTAAGGTAAAGTCATCCCTGATGGAGGATCGCAGGAATTGTGGAAGAGGGGTCCTTTCATCAGATTGGCTGGCCCAGCACTGTTTCAGCCGTGGAATGGCCAAATGGGGGAGGCAGCTTGATGGATGAGGTCTCCAGGACTCTAAAAATATCCAAATCTTATTATGTGATATCATCTACTGTTAACTTCTGCTCTGTACTCTGTAAAATTTTTATTTTTTTTTTAACTTCTAAAAATTTTTTTTATTTTATATGCCTTCCCCAAGGTTTTTTCCATTTTTTCCCTACAAGGGTTATTTTTGGGAGTTTTTCCTTGTTTTCTTAGAGACTCAAGGCTGGGGGGCTGTCAAGAGGCAGGGCCTGTTAAAGCCCATTGCGGCACTCCCTGTGTGATTTTGGGCTATACAAAAATAAACTGTATTGTATTATATATATACATATACATATTATACAATAAAATGACAAATAAATAAAAAAAATAAGCCAAGGAATCATTAAGTGTACAAAATGTTATTCAAAATTTTGATTCCTCAAAGTAGCCACCTCTTGCTGATCTAACAGCCAGACTGTGGTAACCTTTTTAACTCAGAATGCCAGTCACTCTGTACAAGTCACCAATTCTGCCTCTAGCAAAAGAACCCCAGGCCATCACACTTCCTCCTCCATGTTTGACTGTTAGTGCCACACATGAGGAATCATCCTTTCACCAACTTAAAGGCGTACAAACACCCTGTGTGATGAACCAAAGATTTCAAATGTTGATTCATCGGTCCATAAGACTTTCTTCCTGTCTGCAGTTGTCCACGGCTGGTATTTCAAGTTCCTATTTTGTCCATTAGTGAATGGCTTTCTTACCTCCACTCACCCTGTTAAACCTGCAGCACAAAGTCTCTTCTTCATAGTACAAACTGACACACACTTTTTTCGTGAGGCGCCTGTGATCACACAAGCTGGTGACCCTCACAAACTTCTCTTCTGATTGGCATGTGACTTTGGCTCTGCCAGTTCTCTTCCTGTCAGAGTTTCTTCCAGTCTCCAATTGCCTTTGGATTGTGTAGGACACCACCGTACTCACTGACAATTGTTTGCAATTTCTCTAAATGAATGGCATACATTTTTAAGGGTAATAATGCTGTTTCTCATTTCATTTGTTAATAGCCATTTTCTTGCCATTATCACTGGAATTTACAACTTTCTACAGTGTAATATTGTCCAAGTAGTACTTTAGAGGGTGTAGGAACACAGTTTGTTCCAACTTTGCTTTAAGGCAGACAGGTAGTTTTTAAGTAATCAAAAGAATTTGGGACACCTGTGCAAATTGCTTCAACTTGCGAGGCTTAATTTACTTTAATTGCTGAAGGTTGTAACTTATTAGTTGTTCCCTGAAGAAGGCCCATTTGTAATATTCTGAAATTTCATTTTTCTCAGTGTTTGCTAACCTAAGCTTTAAATTTAAACCTCTGCCAGTTTAGTGCTTAATTTTTCACAATTTGAGGTCATTCATTGCATTTCAACTGATTGAAAAACTTGCAAAAACCCGAGGTGTTCTAATACACACACACACACACACACACACACACACACACACACACACACACACACACACAGAGGTAGTGTTCTGTTCTGACGGACCAGTCGTGAGTCAATCTGGACGCAAGACAAACCAGTATATGTATTCAAACCTGATTGTATGCATAGTACTGTATAATAAGTTCCTTAAGTCATACTGTTTGTTTTATATCCTTTTTTATTATCATTCTTACCACACTGTGTAGATTTTCTTTCATTTTTTTTGGAAATTGTTGTTTATTTTATTATTTTCTTTTGTTATTACTGTTGTTTGTGTGGTTGCTGAACCTTTAACACCTTCACAAATCCTTTCTTTGCCTGTGTTATGTTACATCATCAGTATGAGCCACTGCTGTGCTTCACCTTGTGAGTCAGAGTCGGGCGAGTAGTTGGATGAAGCTCACCTGGGAGGAGTGGAGAAATTGAATTGTTGGGATTGTGGAGTGTATAAGGTATTTGTGAAAATAAATTAATTTACTTGCACCTGGAACTGTGTCTGTTAAGTTGTGTCAAGGGTTTTGGGCTATGAGATGCCCCCTATTGGCCACTCTATATATTTCAGAAAGTTTAGCGAGTGTCTCACTCATAATGAACCAATCACAGCAGGTTCAGAAAACAGATGAAAGGTTGGCATACTTACTAAAGTTCATCCCGTGAGGTGGTACTTTGGTATGGCGAACCCTTCAGCGTTTTGTGTGATCCCCGCCAGTCTGTCTTCACTGAATCGTTGTCCCAGAGTGTTGAGGTTTCTGTGTCGCTCACCCACTCTGGATCCCCTGCATAATGGCAGGGAAAAACCAACAAAGGGTGTGTGGAGTACACCTGCAAATTCCTGTTCAAGAAGTGCTTCTTGTACTGCTCACTGAAAGAAAAAATAGGCCACATTATAGCTTTTAAAAGTGGAACTTAAGTGATGTATAGTAATAAAACGTTATTACATAAGGTCAGTCCATCACAAGACATATTCAGGCACATATCCACATTTACTTACATTGGGCCACTTTATAGGGGCTTGTTGACCTCCTTACACCTTTGTGTCTTCAGGATGCGAGATAATAAATCAAAATACCTGGAGACACGCAAAGATAAGGAGAATGTTCAAACTCCTCAAAGATGGTGCCCAGGCCGGGTGTTAAAGTAAGGGGACCCTGAATCTGAGAGGCACCAAAGCTGACCATTTTTGACACTGTGCGAGACCAGGTTTTTGGTTCAGTTGTGCTGTGTTTACCAAAACTATGCACTATATGGTAATGTTCTTATACAACAACTGACAAAAAAATCAGAGGATTCACACTTACTTCATCATTTACAGTGGATTCTGAAAAAATTCAGACCCCTTCACTTTTTTCACATTTTATTATGTTGCAGCCTTGTGCAAAATCATTTCAATTCATTTTTTCCCCACATCCATCAACACTTAACAGTCCAGAATTACAAAGCAAAAACATGAATTTTAGAAAATTTTGGAAATTTGTTAAATATAAAACAAATATTCAGTCCCTTCACTCAGTACTTAGTTGAAGCATCTCTGGCAGTGGTTATGGCCTGGAGTTGTCTTGGGAATGATGCAAGAAGCTTCATACACCTGGATTTGGGGATTATCTGCCACACTTCTCTGCTGATCCTCTCAAGCTCTGTCATGATGGATGGAGACCATTGGTGGACAGCTATTTTCAGATGTCTCCAAGGATGGAGGCTCTGGCTGAGCGACTCAAGGACATTCATGGAGTTGTTCCTAAGCTACTCTTGTGTTGTCCTTGCTTTGTGGTTAGGGTCATTGTCCTGCTGGAAAGGGAATCTTCTGCCTAGTTTGAGGCCTGGAGGGTTTTTATATTTCTGCATTTCTGCGTTCAGCTGTTCCTCAACTCTGTCTACTCTCTTCGTTCCTGCCACTGTACAACAATTTCAAACCACGATGCTGCCACCACCATTCTTCACCATTTCAATGGTATTACACAAGTGATGAGTGGTGCCTAGTTTCCTCCAGACATGATGCCAGTCTTGATTTAAAGACCACAGAATCTTGTTTCTTATAGTCTAAGAGTCCTTTAGATGCTTCAATGTGTATTTTACTGAGGAGAAGCTTCTGTTTACCACTCTGTCATAAAGACTATATTGATGGGAGATTTGCAGTGATGGTTGTCCTTCTGGAAGTCTCCTTAATTCCATATACATTTTCCAAACTTCTTCGATTTAAGAATTCTGGATGCCACTATGCTCTTATGAACCTTCAGTGCTGCAGCAATTTTTGTAGCCTTCCTCAGATCTGCACCTCGACACAATCCCATCTCTAAGCCCTGCAGGCAATTCCTTCAACCTCATGGCTTGGTTTTGCTTGTTGTCATGTATGAAACATTCTATAGACAGGTGTGTGCCTTTGCTGATCTTGTCTAATCATTTGGCAGCGTAGAAACATATCAACGATGATCAATAGAATGGAATG
This sequence comes from Erpetoichthys calabaricus, assembly GCF_900747795.2. NCBI lineage: Eukaryota > Metazoa > Chordata > Cladistia > Polypteriformes > Polypteridae > Erpetoichthys > Erpetoichthys calabaricus. The sequence continues at coordinate 28,004,997 of NC_041402.2, forward strand.
CACCTAGGCCAGATTTCAGGCATCCTAGCAAAGAGGTTTTTTGAATACTTGAGTCAATTAGATATTTCAGCTTTTTATTTTGAATATATTTGTAAAGATTCTAAAATCCCATTTTTGCTTTGTCATTCTAGGGTATTGAGTGTTGCTTGATGAGGAAAAAAATGAATTTAAACAATTTTAGCAAAAGGCTGCAGCATAACAAAATGTGAAAAAGTGAAGGGCTCTGGATACTTTCTGAAGGCGCTGTACATCTTAAGGAAAAATGGTGACTTAGTCTTCAACACAAGCCATGCCATCAGATTGGCAAACAACTTATAATTTTGGCATGTTGACAATGTCTGCGGTGGGTTGGCACCCTGCCCGGGATTGGTTCCTGCCTTGTGCACTGTGTTGGCTGGGATTGGCTCCAGCAGACCCCCGTGACCCTGTGTTCGGATTCAGCGGGTTGGAAAATGGATTGATGGATGGATGTTGACAATGTTGTAAGTAATGAACCATAGAGGAATATTCAAAAATTAAAAAAAAAAACCAAATAAATAAATACACAATTCAATATGGCAAAAGCCAAATACAGTAGACCCCCTCGAAGTTGGAGTTGAGAGTTCATGGCCTCAGTCGTTCACGGATTTTTCCTTAGAACCTAACTAATAATTGTTAGTGGAAAACACAAATATCCTTCGCAATTTTTTTATGGCTTTTTCATGGCAATACTGTACTGTAGAGAGATCACAAAGCAACTGTAGAGGACAACGCGGCTTGGGATGGTGAAAGTAGCCAATCCGAGAGCGTTATTCATTTCTCCTTGCTGCTGACTGGCTGCTGCCCTGTGACGCATCTCTGGCAGATGCATCCCAGCATTCTTGTATCATAACAGTTTACCGCGTGTAGCTATCTCGACTGTTTTGCTGAGCGTTCTCGTGTTTTTCATTTTGTTCTTCTTAAAGTGCTAAGATGACACCCAAACGCCCTGCACCTTTGCTGTGCAGTCATTATCTTCATTACATACCTTTATCGTACTCCACAGCTAATTCATCATCATCATCTTCCATTAATATCATTCATTATTGGTGAGTACCCGTACATTTTACTGTATTTTTATTAAATTAAGTAATTACGTACAGTATTTACCCTATTTATACCAAAGAACACGCGCTTGCATGAATTACAGTACATATAGGGGTAACATCAGTATTTTACATTCTAGCACTACGGTAGACATAGCAGTACAGTACTGTACAGTAAACGGGTTTACCTTTACATTCTATTTTTTTTAGGGTAATGTATTAAGCAGAGTTTGAATTGAAATTAAAGTGTTTTGGGGGCATATTTAGGGTTTAAACTATAAAAATACGCATTTTTGACCACATCCAAAATTCGCAGTTTTTCACAACGCGGGTGCTCTAGGAATGTAACCCCTGCAAATTTCGGGGGTCGTCTGTAATTAAAGTGATAATGTGAGAATAAATAAATGTCATTCTCTTTGTTTCTTCTTTCTTTGTGAGTTTAATTCTTTCACTATTTCAGTTGAACCACACACAACATGAAACACTCCTTGAAATTATAACTGTCAGTGTTACCCATCAAAGTTAAGAGGTGGGCTCTACTGAGTGCTGTGTTTTGATAGGTTAATTGTCGGTAGAACAGGCATAAATCTTTTACAGCAGACACTTCAGATGCAGCCTCCTGTGAGGATGATGAATTTGGAGCTTCTCAAGTTAAACGAGCCTCTTCATGCTGTAACTCTGGGCAACTTTTCTTTGCTTGCAAATCTGCCACAGATGCACACAGTTCTAACTTTCAGCATGTTTATAAGCCACAGGATTGTCAAGGGAAGCAAAGCACATGCGTGTTGTCTTTAAGACACACCATGCAAGTAGACAGGCATTGCAAATAATAATAATAATAATAATAATAATAATACATTTTATTTATATAGCATCTTTCCCATGCTCAAGGCACTTACAGAATATAATAAAGAACGGCAGTGTATACAGTATATAGCATTGTACAAACCAGATAAATAAATAAAGAAGATTAAGACAGTGAAATCTGAAAAAAAAAAAAAAAAAAGAAACAGACAACATAATTGATGGTCTCGCACGCACACATACAGGTTACATGAGCATCTTGACAGAGAAGTAAACTGAGAGAAGGGTAATAAAGTCAAGTAGAGCTAAAAGCCTTCCTGAACAGATGAGTTTTGAGTTGTTTTTTAAAAGAATTCATGGAGCCAGCTGATCTAATTAATTTCGGTAGGTCATTCCAGAGTCTGGGCGCTATACAGCTGAAGGCCCTGTCACCCATGGAGTGTAGAGTAGTGAGGGGCACAACAAGATTGCCAGAATCAGAGGACCTTCGTGGGCGGGCAGGCACATAGAGATGGAAAAGGTCACTGATGTAGTTTGGCGTGAGGTTATTTAAAGCTTTGTAGGCTATTAGTAGGATTTTATATTCGATTCTGTAGGACACAGGGAGCCAGTGGAGACGGAGCAGGATGGGTGTGATGTGCTCGCTGCTGCTGGTTCGAGTAAGGACTCTTGCAGCTGAGTTTTGAATAAGCTGGAGCTGTGATATAAGATTAGAAGGGGCACCTGCCAGTAGGGAATTACAATAATTGATGCTGGATGTGATAAAAGCATGGACAAGTTTCTCAGCATTAGAGAAGGAGAGGAAGGAGCGAACACGGGATATGTTACGGAGGTGAAAGGAAGAAAGTTTCTTAATGTGATTTATGTGGGCGGAATAAGAGAGGGAGGAATCAAAAATGACACCAAGATTTTTTACAGTAGAGGCAAGTCTGATGAGATCACCGCCAAGATAGACTGGGAAGGAGCTCATTTTATTAAGTTGCATTTTAGTCCCAATTTGCAGGAGTTCAGTTTTATTGCAATTTAATTTTAAAGAGTTCTGCTCCATCCAGGTTTTAATTTCACTAAGGCAGGTTGTGAGCTGAGAAAGCTCTGATGAAGTTCCACTTTTAACATTGAAATAGAGTTGAGTATCATCTGCATAAAAATGATAACCCAGTCCATAGCTACGGATAATATGGCCAAGGGGAAGCATATAAATACAGAAAAGCAGAGGACCGAGGACAGAGCCTTGAGGGACTCCTTGTGTGACTGGCGCTGTGCTGGATCTGCTCTTGCCAAGACTAAGAAACTCTTGCCTATTAGTCAGATAGGACTTGAACCACTGGAGGGCAGTGCCAGAGATACCCAGCATGTTCTCCATTCTGGACAGTAGGATGTCATGTCTAACAGTGTCAAATGCTGCACTGAGGTCTAACAGAATTAATATGCTAGTTTGTCCAGAGTCTGCTGCCATAAGCAAATCATTGGTTACCCATAGCAGAGCAGTTTCACAGCTGTGCCGCACCCTGAAACAGACTGAAAGGGTTCCATCAAATTATTAGAGGTTAGGTAATTGGTGAGTTGGGAAGCTACAACACGCTCAAGAACTTTTGACAGAAAAGGTAAGTGGGAAATAGGCCGGAAATTGTTAAGATTGTCAGCATCAAGACCAGACTTTTTTAACATTGGGGTTACAGAAGCAATTTTAAAAGTGAGCGGCACAGAGCCAGTGTCAAGGGATGAGTTTATTATTGTTATAACAGTCGGGATTATGGCATGAAGGCAGGATTTAAGTAGTGTGGTGGGGATGGGGTCCAGTACACAAGTAGTCGGCCTCATCTTACAAAGCAGGTTATTAACAGACGCAGATGTGACTGGTGAGAACTTAGAGAAGGAGCTGGATGGAGTGGGAAAACAGGGAGAGATATAAACAGATGATGTATTTATGTTAGTTGAATTATTTAGATTATTCAGGAATTCCTCACAGACTTCAGTAGAAGAGGTAGTTGGGCCAGATGCGGATTACAGTAGTTTATTAACTACAGAGAACAGGACCCTTGGGTTATCGTGGCCACTTTCTATTATTCTGTCGTAATGGGTGTTCTTGGCAGAAGTTAGTGCTTCTCTGTAAGCTCTTTGGTGGTCAGAGAAAGCCTGGATGTGTATGGTGAGGCCAGTCTTACGTGACATTCTCTCAAGGCGTCGGCCAGCTGCTTTCATAGATCGCAATTCTGAGTTATACCAAGGAGCTGAGCGTTTAAAGGAAACCTCCTTATGTTTTAAAGGAGCTGTTTTATCTAATGCTGAATGAAGGGCTGAGTTATAGTGGTCAACAAGACTATCTAGTGTTGATGGAATAGGTGAAGGCAGTAAAAGATCAGAAATGGATCCAGAAAGGATACAGGGACAGATATTTTTAAGGTTTCTGTAAGAAATTTGTCGTTTACAGGTAAGAGGAGGGAAAGGCAGTGAAACAGTGAAAAATACTGCTTTATGGTCAGAGAGTCCCAAATCAGTGCTGTAAATGTTGGCAACAGATAGTCCAGAAGTGCAGATCAGATCCAATATATAACCTCCAGAGTGGGATGGAAAATCAACATGTTGTGTCAAGTCAAAGCAGTCCAGTAAGGATAGGAATTCATTCCTCAGTTTAGATGTGGGGGTGTCAATATGGATGTTGAAATCACCAAGAAGGATAATTCTCTGAGAGTAAGAGCTTAGGTGGGTCAAAAGTTCAATCAGATCAGATAAGAAGGATGCTTTGTATTTTGGGGGACGATAAAGAACAATGAGTGAGACAGGACCTGATTTCATTATTAGTTTAAGAGACAGGCACTCAAAAGACAATGGACAGTCAATCGGGATTCGTTTAATGTTTAAGTCTTCTCTGATAATTACTGCAAGCCCGCCGCCTTGTCTTGAGCTGGGAGGCTTTGAGTGGAAAGTGAAACCAATTGGAGTTGCCTCTGTGAGAGACGCAAATTCGTTTGGTTTTTGCCAAGTCTCCGTTAAACACAGAATATCAAGTTTGGTGTCAGTGATGAGTTCTGACAGCACCAATGCTTTGCCATTAAGAGACCTCGAGTTAAATAGTGCAATGTTAGTTAATAAGGCTTCTTTTTGCACAGAGCCGCGATCAGGGTTTATTTCCACATAATGTAAATTTGGCACACTGACACTTCTATTTCCAGGGTCATGAGAAAGATGGCGTATTCCTGAGCAAATGCTGCCGGTGGTCTTTTCATTCGCAGCCCGGCGGTGGCGGCGACCTGACCCGCGATGTATATATTTTGGGCGTTGCAAAATACCGCCGTCTTTTAGGATGTTCCAGTCAGACCATTTGCTCTGGACAAACTGTTTAATGAAACTATAGATATACTACAGATATACTTCAACCTACGACAATCTGACATACATCCAACTCGTACTTATAACGGAGGGTTCAAAAGTCATTCACAAACCTTATTGAGATGCAACAGACGACTACTGTAATCACATCAAGCCCCCTAAGATCACGCTGTGAACAGAGCGTTTGCACTGCTAGCAGTAAAACTGTGGAGTTATGGAAAAAGAAGGGGAATTTGGCTACCAATTTGGATACCATCCAAAACTTCTTCAGCACGTACAAATGTATAAGGGGGTGACCCAATAATTCTCAGAATTGGTAAAAAAAAAAAAAATGCATTTATTACATAACTTAAAGCAATTCCATTTTAGTTACTGTCAAAATACTCCCCTTCAGATGAACTGCACTTATCCTAGTGCTTCTCCCATTCCTGTTAACGTTTTTGCTGTACTTTTGTTACCGTGTCAAGAGCCTCTAGGGACATCTTCCACAGTTGCAAATAGTGTTTCCTTCAGTCTCAGTTTTAATTTTGGGAACAAAAAGAAGTCACAGGGAGTCTGATCTGCTGGTTTTGAGGGGCACAAAGTAACAACCAATATTTGTTTTTGGATACAAATGTCTTGACTAACAATGCAGTGTGTGCAGCTGCACTTTTATGGTGTACAGTCATTTCCCATACTGACTTGTGGCAAAGGTAGCATTCTATGACAGAGCCACATTTAAAGTTGCTGAGCTCTGCAGTATCTCCCTATGTTCTATTGCCAATGCTTGTCAATTTTCTGCTTGATTGTACAGTAAAATGCTGTTTTGTGTGCTCCACTGCTCCAGATTTTTTATTTCCTGATGGATTTCTGCAGATGCCCCAGCAGTTCAGTGTAATGTTGCTGATTAACAGTCTGTTCATGGGAAAACTCTTTATTAATTATTTTGTCAATCTGCAAAAAATGTAATCGTTGTCGTTTTGATGTTTGATATGATCAGATGTGCTTTTTTTGGCTTGGCGAAACAAAAAAAAAAAAAAGATTGCCTCGTCATATGCACGATTTTAGAATAAATGTCAGAAATACGCATTCGGTGCTGCTCAGCGGACGGATTAACAAGACGGTACACATATGATACTTAGAGGCACAGTCGATAACTACACCCTACTCCCGTGCTGTTGTCCAATTCTGGGAATTGTTGGGTACTCTCTTGTATGTGTTGTAATGGTATTAATACAGATCTCTACAGTAATTTATACATTCAGTAATAATGTTTGACTACATTTGTTATATAAAGTTTCTGTAGCTGCTTTCGATACCTAGGAAACTACTGTACATCATCATCATCCATGGTAAGTACACTGTTTGTGTTCAGTATCATATGCTAAATTTTGTATTCATTTTAACATTTGCTTCGCTGGCCAACCCCTTTCCCCACCTGCCAAGCACTATTCACCGTTGTGAAGAGGGGGGTTGAATGCACCCCAAAAAGACACGTCCACGCCCCCAAAACCTCTGGTAAACGGTGATATAATGGAAAACAAATTCCTTCTTTTTTACCTCCTCTTTGCTCGATCAGCTGCTGGCTTGCTGCTGCTCCTGTGCGGCGTGATCTGCATTTCATGCGGCGCTTTGAACATTTTAAAGTCACTGCCTTGTCTCTCTTCTCCCCCAGACATCCTCAAACACTATTCAATCTCTTTTCGCTGTTCCGTTATTTCACCGAGTAATATTTTCCGTTTGTTTGCGCTAATGTGAGCTTTACTCTCATTTTCTTGAGACATTAGAATTTTCCTACTTCCATTATCTCTAACCTGCTCTGTATGTGTATCACGGGACTTTCTTCCAAAGGTTTTAAGTATGACTCGACTTGCCCGTCTCACGGAAAGTGAAAGTATCTCTCTGTCTCTTAAAGAGTTTTTTTTTTTTTTTATATAATAGAGAGATTGTACTATGGCTATTTAAATAGATTAGAGTTTGTGAATAGCACTGTAATATACAGTATTTATCAGTGATAATTGTTTGGAGGGCAGTTATTTGGAATATTACATTTGTGTGACTTAGTACTTGTATAGTATTGTCTACTGTATATGACTTTTGACCAAACAGATTTAAGACCAGTCCTTTGGGCTGTAATCCCATTGTAAGTAGAGGTACACCTGTACTTAAAATTTTTTAATTCTTAATTCTTAATGTTGCCCACATCTCATATCCTTCCTTTTCTGCTTACTAAGCCTGGGCTGGACACTGCATTCTTTTGAGGACCATACTCCCAGTCTGTGGTACATCTCGTTATAAAAAATTAGATGAACACTAATAATTCTACTATTCACAATATACTTAAGTGAAATATTTATTGACAATCTTGAATTTTGTTTAGTTTGATATGGGTCTTTGTCACGTGTATGTTTCAATTGCTTATGAAACAACATGTGGTCAAAAGTTTGTGGAATCTCGGCCATAACACCTGTATGAGCCTGTTGGACATCCCATTTCAAAACCATGGGCATCAATATGGAGCTGGCCCTCCTTTTCAGACTATAACAGCCTACATTCTTCTGTGAAGACTTTCCACAAGATTTTGGAGTATGCCTTTGGGAACTTGTGCGCATTCAGAAAAAAAGAGTATTCGTGAGGTCAGGTGTGGTTGCTGGATGAAAAGACCAGGCAGTCAATATTTCAGTTCATCCCACAGCTGTTCAATAGGGTTGAGGTCTGACCTCTGTGCAGGCCACTCAGGTTCCTCTATTTCTTTGTGGACCTGGCCATACACAGGGGCACAATTATGCTAGAACAGAAAAGGGCCTTCCCCATACTGTTGCTGCAAACCTGGAATTGTACAATTGTCCAAAATAACTTTGTATGCTGTAGCATTAATAGTATTCACTGGAACCAAGGGGCCTAGCCCAAACCCTGAAAAACAGCCTTGACTTTTCAATAAGCACTATGCAGTCTGGAGGGTAGCGTTCTCCCGACGTCCACCATCACACTGCCAGATAGTGAAGTGAGATGCATCATTACAGAGAACCCATCTCCACTGCCCCAGAGTCCAATGGTGGCATTATGCATAGTGATCGTCTGGGATTAATGAAGTATATCAAATCAAATCAAATTCATAAATCTATGGCTTGTGTGCAGCACCTTGGCCATGGAAGTCTATTCTGTGAAGCTCCTGACACACAGTTCATGGGCTAGAGTTGGATCCAGAGGCAGTTTGGAACTCTGTTGTGAGTGATGTAACAGCAGAAAGGTGGTTTTTATATACTGTACACTTCAACACTTGGTGACCCTGCTCTGTGAGTCTAGGTAGTGTACCACTTCATGGCTCAACTGTTGTTGCTCCTCAGCACCTCCACTTTACAACAATAGCACTTACAGCTGACATGGGAACAGCTAACAGAGCAGTCATTTCCCATACTCACTTGTGGCAAAGGTAGCATCCTATGAAAGAGCCACATTTAAAGTTGCTGAGCTCTGCATTCTGTCCCACTCTACTGCCAATTCTTGTCAATTATCTGCTTGATTGTATGCACAGTGAGAGTGAGTGAAACACACTGAAGGGGTGTCCTCAAAGTTTTGGCCATTTAGTGTATCACAGTAAATGCTGGGACTCTGCACAAAACAGCACTAACAATGGAGGAAAATTTGAAACATGTGCAGTGGCACTGTGATGTAGCGGGTCTGTGATTCCAAATGAAAGGCCAGTTTTTAAATAATCCATTTGGCCGTGTCAGTCTTGTGGTCGTGATCGTGCAGCCGCGGGGAGTTGATGAGGTAGTTGGGGTGAGTCGCACCTGCATGTGAGGGTGCAATTGTTTTCAATTGCTTAATCAGCTCCCTGGTAGCTGGGGGGTGGTAGGGAGATGAAAAAAAAGATGGACAAGAAGAAAATGAAAGAGGCTTAGAGAGGGAGAGCAGCATCGGGCGTAAAAGAGAGTGGACAAGCCAGCCAGCTGAAAGAGAGGTCAGCACGGCCAGGGGTCCCAAGTCAGTGCGAAGGATTGGTGCTTGAGGGATAGACTGTACCCACTGAATGTGAAGGAGTGGGTTCGATCGAGGTAAGAGTCCTCCCTAGTGATCTGAGGGACGATTATGTGTGCGAGAAGGAAGACGGGAGGACAACCGACCCCGAGCGGTCTAGTGGACACCAGTGGAGGCAGCCAAGACGGGGGTCGGTAACGTGAGGATGAGCTGAGCAAACCTTGGGTGAGCTGGAGAGACTGGAAAGGAGCGGTGTTTGGTTGGTGTGGCCCCAGTGACTGTTGCAGGTTGTTCTCGTGTTTTAGCCTTGTTTAAAACATTTGGATTTTTTTTTACCTGCTTTTATGGATTATTTATTTATAGAACTTTAATGCACTGCATTTTATTTGGACACTGCTTGTTTTTGGTTTTGTTTTTCAATAAAAGTACTTGGACACTTTTGCATCATCCCCTTGCTCAGTTTGATTTGTCCCCATCAGACCAGTTCATCCGGTTACATTACAAACAGTGATTGGGTTGGAGAGAATCCCAAAAGGGAAAATGGAGCATGGAGCAGTACCCGCACCATCACAGGCACAAATATCTTTCAAGCAGAACGTTCAAAATATAACAGTAAGTATAACTGGAATTAGTTTTGCTAATTAGCAGAAGCATATCATAAAGCCTGCAAGTTATTTGCCCAATTCCCCTGTGCCTACATGGGTTTTTTCCATCTATATTCTAAATACATGCATGATTAATTAACTGGCAAAATCTAAACTATCCCAGTACGAAAGGGCGAGTGCCTATGTATATGTGAGAACCAGTCAGACTGGCCTCCCGTCTACCTGTGACCCTCAGCTGAATAAGCAGGACAGAAAAAACAGTATTATAAAAGAATCAGAAAGTCATATACAGTATGCTACATCACCATGTAGTGTGTCCCTAACCATTTCTTGAGAAATACCAAATATGAAAACTGTAGTCTGTTAAATTTAAGAAGGCTTAAAAAGTAAAGGAGTGTATAAACTGGGTGAATTGTTACTTAACCACTTTGACAAACAAATCTAAGCACATAGAAAATTATTGAAGCAACCCTGAGATGGAAGGAACACTTACTTAGGGTGTTTATCGTACATGATGGGCAGGAACTCATCAACTGGCAACATCTTGGCGAGCGGTTCTGCATTGAGGAGCTTCAGTGCTCCCTGTAGTGAAATGACATATGACAGGGTCCAGTAAGAGTAGTCGGCTACAACCAGATTTTGCACATTCTCCACTTCTTCCTCCTTTGTGGGATTCACCTGCTTTCGTCCCAGATATCTAGATATAAACAGGGAGAAAATGATGTGTGAATTTCTGCCCACCTGGAGAAAGAAAGTCCTGTAAGAGATCATTCAGGAGAGATCCAGCATAAACCAGCCAGAGCCACTGGGAAATGGTACTCCTTGGATGTGTTCTCAGTGCTCCTAAAGTGCTGTATTTTTGGGGGAAAGCTCAGGGGAGTTACAGTTATAATCTGGGCAGAAGTATGCCTAGAGACCGGGCCACCAAGTTGTGGTCAAGCATGCCTGTGAGCCCACTTAAGGCCATGTCACATGACTTTTTCTATTGATTTTCAGTCATAGCCTACATTTACATAATCGTAGCTAGTTGATGGTCAGTCGTCTAGTCTGACATACCCAGCAGTTTAGTCACAACCTGCTTCGGCAAAGATTCGATTTCTTGTTAGTTGCAGGGGTGGCTCAGTGTGCATGCGAGCTGACAACCAATGAAGCACAATGTATATAATGCAGCAGTAAAGAATAAGAAATGTGGTGTTTTGGACCTCACAAACAGAAAAGAAGCTTGTCTGTCTGATGTCTCATGCTTTACAAACCATAACAAAATGGGAAATAAAATGGCAGAGATTATGACAGAACTTGATGAACTTGTTAACCCTTTGTATTGGTTGTTAGAAAAAGGGGCAAGCTTGCGTAATTTCAAATCATTTAAACTGATATGGTCTGGGGACGAAATCAGCAACAGCGGCTGGCAAGTCTTACATACCCCACAACTAGAAGTTGCGTAATGTGACATCAGCTTTAGACAGCTGACAGAGACAGACAGCGGCAATGGAGGGAAGGCAAGAGGCTGGCACACAGTATGGCAGCACATGGGGCCAGATCATCAATTTAAAGGGCAGACTAGGGGGGTAACTGCAGCAGGCAGTACTCTCTTACCCCTTTACTTGCAGAGAGATCAACACTGCCCCTTAAAATGAAATGGGATTCTAGTAGTACTTCCAGCCTGATTTTTCGATAGGAAAAACAGAGTCATTCCTGATCCTGTAACAAATGTCACAGCTTGTCCAAAAGTCACCCCACACAGGATTTAAGGCCGCTTGGGATCTCGAGTAGAGTTTGGGCTGAAAACTTAACTGGTGGGATGAAACATTTTGAGACAATTTACAAGACAAAGAGAAGGTCTAACACAGTGTATGAGATATGGAGGGGGTAAGAAGGAGAATAATTTGGGGCCCTGGGAAGTTAGGCAAGTATAAAAAAGAATTTTAAGAAAAGAACAACTAACTTTAAAGACTATAAAACAGGCATGTAGTACAAAAAAATTACTCAAACATTTTTCAAGCAGCAACTCATTTTAACTGTGGTTCAAAGTTTTCTTTCTATTGTTTCATCTGCTTGTCTAGCAATGTACACTTGTCCAAAAAGCTCTGAACCGCTTTTATAGCTGAGGCTAGGTCACTCATCTTATCTTATAAATGAAGGTTCTTCACTGTAAAACTGCTGATAGCAGACTTTGGCATCAGAAACAAAACATCAGAAATATCCCAATTCCTATTTATAATAAAGGCATCATTAATTGTGTTTTTTTTAGAGCCAAATGGTGGCACATTACTTAGAACTGGGTATGAATTCCTGTGGGTCAAAGTCCATTCTGAAAGTTGTTCTTATGTCTGTCGGGGATTTTTCTGTGTTCTCTCATCTTCCTTTCACATCCTGAAGCGGTACATGTTAGGTTAATTAATTATTAATTTGAAACTGGCCTGGACTGGGAGTGCTCATGAGTATGCCCTGGGATAAACTTGCACCAAGTCCATGGGTGGTCTCTGCCTTTTGAAATATGCCATCTAAATTGGCTCTGGCTCCCTGCAACCATGAAAATGAATTAAGATACTTCAGTAAATGGGTGGATGTTTGTCTTTTTATTACTGTTTTTTTTTCAGTTTTAATTAGCACCATACATCCACACAAATACATGTTGAATCAAAAACATTTTTAAGCAAAACAATTTTCACATTGTTTATGAAAGTATTTCCGTTCACATTAAATGGACTAAAACCGAAACTGACATAAATGGTCGCCTACACTGGGCATGCATATGCATCTGAAGAAATATCCTTGAAGGGATAGTAATGCTGCCGGCCACAGGACTTCTCGCAAACCTGTAGTGACAGGTAAATGATTTGCCTTCTACATATGTATGCAGCATTTAAACTGTACAAATTGCAATTTAAATGCATACAGGTAAGCAATATAACAAGCATCATGGAAAGCAACTCCTGCATGTCCGCAATGTTGGAATATGCGTTTCTTCCATGGAGGGTGACCAATCAGAGAATGAGACATTGTGATCAGCAGGATCCAGTCAGGGAAGAGCCATATAATAAGCACAAACCAATCAGAGTGCAATTACAGTCTGCATTTTTCAAAACTCTACATTTTCACGGACCTACACTGCAATGCTGAGTCAGTGTTTTCAGAGGTATACGGTTCTAGAGAGCATTTTCAAAAGTCTACGTTTTTGGGGGGTAAAACAGCAGGGTAGCATGGCCGAAAGGCAAAAATGGAGACTAATGTGTGCATTTTTAGATAAAAACGTAGCAGTGTGGATGTAGCCTGAGTAATGAGGTACATTGAATTAGGGTATATCAGAGAGCTTGTTCTTTTAATTGTCGCTGCCCATTCCCCATCATTTTTGTATGGTTCCTGGTGATATTACAATCTTTGTTGTATACTGTATGTGTACTTAATATGATTTATTTACATAAATGTATTATTTATGAGTTTCTCCCATGTTACGGCCCTTCATACCCATGAGTTCCGCATCTTTAGATTGAACAAATCACAGATCGAAAATATACCACCAAAAATAAATAAATAAATTCCAGAACATTCCAAAAAGCAAAACGTGAATTTGGCATGCTCAGCACTACACTGAATCCATGGGATTAAGTAATGTGTAGGCATACCATGTGGGACACCAGCTCATGAAGAGGACTGGCATGGAAAGATGGGACCAAATGGACATGCCAGCCCTCCACTCTCGCCCCTCGAGGCTCTGTAATAATCCTTTCTTCCACTGTTTCACCTAAATAAACCTTGTTCATGATTTTTATTTCCTGTATTGTTTAGTTTGATCGTCCTCTTGGCACTCCATCACAGGCCATAAGCGCCTGCGGTGGGTCTCTCTGAAAACCTCACTAAAAACATCCAATCGGTAGTAGCGATGGGCGGTGTTAACAAAGTGCAGGGACTTAATCAGTGCAAGCTCCAAGGCTAAGAGGGAGTGTGAAGTGGTATCTCTCAACATGAAAATAAAAGTCTTAGACCTTTCGAAAAGCGGCATGTTGCTTACAGAAGTAGACCATAAGGTCGGTAAGGACGAATCAAGCACTCGCACAATAAAGCAGAAAGAAGCTGAAATTCATGGAAGCGTTAGTTCTGCTAGTGCTATTATAAGTAATCTTGAGATGATATAAAGTATACGGGAAGATGTGTGTAGGTTATTTGTAAATACTATGGCATTAGTATTTGCATATAATCAAATGCTAATTGCCTCTAACCTCTATCATGTCCCTATATAAGGGACTCAGCATCCACAGATTTTGGTATTGGTACCAGGACCCCACGTGAATACCAAGGGATGACGGTAATATGAAAAAGCACCTGCTCACATTTTAATGAAACACTAAATTCATGGTTTAAAACTCAATATGTGAGTTATGAGGATGCCATCATCTATTTTAAGAATATTCTACTTGATCATCAGGTTAATATTATATAAAAAGACAGACAAGCTATATGATAGGGCTCAGCGTGAGTTGCCTATAAGCTGTGATGTGATGATAGTACCCCTGCGGTTAAGAGTGAACAAACACTGCCACCATATTAGACAGTACTTTTCGCACAGCATCCTTGTCAATTGTGGGCAGTAAAGCATAAGGATGTGGGTTTATTTTCCTCATCAGACACAGCAGGAACTTGTCATAGCCGCATCGTTCATACAACAGTTCTGCAACTAAAAGTGTGAGTCATAAGAACTGCCTGTGTTCATGAGGACTTCCACCAGGTCAAAGTATAAGCAAAACTCTAAAGCAAACTGAAAAATATGCAAATGATTCCCAGTTTGTTGCCTAATGTGTAATAAACAATGCAGGCCGCTGTTCTGAAGAGGTATCTTTTATTTTCTGATCATGATTAATGGTCTGGTCTTAAGAGTGGAAAAGACAACAAAGTAGCTACTGAGACTTACATAAGATCCCAATCAAGCTCCACCAGTTCTATCTCCTCCATCACTCTCATGAGTCGCCTCTTAAAATTGCCTTGAAAACGAACGTCATCCTCAAAAACCAAGGCCTTGTCAAGTTGTAGGTCCACAATCTGTAAATGGTCAGTAAATGGAAAAGAAGCACAACAAAGGTCACCAATAGAGAAACCTGTCATTCTTGTAATTTGCCTGTAACCTTCCCCTTATAACTTAGAATTTATAACATAATACAAAGTTGGATAAAACAGGTTTATTTACCATAAAGATGTTGCTTTCTTACTTGGATGAACATTGCATAAACTGTACTTTCTGGCATCAAATCAGCTGAGACGTGGAACACACGCTGTTCCTGTAGAATATTCCAATTTGTTCCGACTTATCCCCCCTACACAATCTGCCATTTCATCCTTGTCCTTTTCCAGAACAATTACTTAAAATTTGAGTAGGAGGATGGAGAGCAATATATGAAGTTCACCCAAGACAGAAAAAAAAACTTTTTTTGCAGATAATTAATTTCTTTTAATAAAGTTTTATGAAAATGTGTTCACTCTCGTCTTGAAGTGATGATTTGCACTTTCACTGTAAGGTTTTTTGACATTGTAAAAGTATTTTTATTACTGAGAATCCAACTAGTCTAGAGGCTTCAACATTAAAAAATCAGTCACTTGAGACTTGTTGCTAAACTCATACCCCACATTCAACAAACAAATCATAAACTTTCTTCCTATTCAGGATTCTGAAGACCTACCTCATATCTCAGCAGATGTATGCATGAGTTTGGAACCAGCACAGGTTTAGATACTTGTCCAAAGGGGACAAACATGCACAAAAAAATCAAATTTCTGAAGACAGCATGCCATCCAGGCTGATTAGGTATTCAGTTCTATTCAGTTCCTCATCTGGAACTTTAGATTGGTTTATTTCATGCTTTGTCACATTTTACAAGAACTCACCAAAGCAAATTACAGATAGCTACCACTCTGACAGCAATGTTTTTGACTGTAGCACAGAAACACAGTTCTCTAAAGAAGACTTCACAAAGACCAATAGGATGTGTCGATTTAACACAGAGAGCACCAATGTATGAAATGGAATCTGAACATTAAGCACTGTCATGGGGTAAGCAAACACACTTCAAATGTGCAGTCAAAGACATATGAGAAGTAGACACCACTAGACAGTTAGTGTATTTTCTTAATTGGGCCTTCAGGAGAAGACCAAGTGACCTACAGTAGGTTTATCAATGTGTGGAAGGGTCTTAGACAATAGCTAACAGAACTAAGCTGAATTGTTTGAAGAACCTAGTAAAACACACTTTTTTATAGTTTGCATCATCATAAAAACAGTGACCTTTGAACTGTATATTCTTTTCTAGTACTTCCTAATTATGACACCTACCTCCTTCCAGATGTAGTAATGACTGAGGAAGCAGCCCACCTCCCCTTTAGTAAGGGTCCTGCCAGAGTATGGATCATAATAGCCAGGAAGAAGGTCAACACCAAGAATTTTAATATCACTGCTGTTTAGGGCACTAAAGGGAAAAAAGAAGAGCGATTAGTCAAGGGAAATAAGTGTTATAAAATGAATTTGTTCAAAACGTTTCTGCACTTTTTCAACTCTTACATCACTTTGCTACATAGTCATCTTTATTTGAGATGCAATTTTCCTAGCATTGTACCAACTTTTTAATGCCCAATTACTACACCCCCCTTCTTCACCGTTTCCAACGAAAATATAAAAGTGCAGAAACTTTTTGAACTTCCCTTGTACATACATAAACACACACAATATGGGACGTTATTATATATATATAATATCTATATATAATATCTATATATATCTATATATAATATCTATATATAATATCTATATCTATATATATATATAATATCTATATATATATATATATATATATATATATATCTATATCTTATATATATATATATATATATATATATATATATATATATATATATATATATATATATATAATATCTATATCTATATATATATATATATATATATATATATATATATATTATATATATATATATATATATATACTATATATATATTATATATATACACACACACACACAGTCCTCTCAGTTGCAAGAAGCAGATCATAGATATATGATACTGTATCTGCCAAGCAATACAAAGTGTACAAAGGGATCAAACCTCGGACGTTTGCCGCCTTTCTGACCAACCACAAGCATTACCTGGTGGGTAACCATCCAAATAATCAGATTGCGATTCAGACCTAAGAATGTAATTCTCCAATCTTCACCCTGTCAAGATAGTAAACCAGCCGCCATGGCGCAACGTCAGAGGCTTTGCCTCAGGTGCTGACATCCAAGGTTTGATCCCTGTAAGGGGAAGCAAAGGTGTATACACCTAAGGAACTCCAATAAGGGCTGAAGCACGTGTCATTGACTCTTTGTATTGTTTGGCAGATTCTGTATCATACATCTATGATCTGCTTCTCGCAACTGAGAGGACGTGATGGATGTTTGCCAACTGGCTGACCAACCACAATCGTTTCCTGGTAGGTAACCACCCAAATAATCACACTGTGATTCAGAGCTATGCATGTAATACACACACACATACATACATACACACACAATATCCCAGATTATCCATGCCCCGAGTAACAAGGTTCTGCATTACCAGAGCTGAACCTGTAAGGGTAATACAACGCTTTTCTTATAACTCATACCGTACCAAGCTTGTTTATACTATACTTTTAACCCTGACTGTACCGAGCGAGCGGTCAAGGAGTTGGTGACTGCGGGAGTGTAGGTGTGACTCACTTGACACTACACCTACTGATATTTTGCTGCAATCTCCTGCAGTCACCTCAACATCAAAGAAGCAAGAATCATTAAATTCGCTAAGGTATGAAAAGAGGTTTAAAAGTTATCATGCACAAAATAAATTGGCAAAATCTTTTACATCATTAATTTTGAATCTGCAGCCATTCATTTTCAGCTTTCCTAGGTAGCATCAGTCTACATTACTTCAGATAACTGGGGTTATACTATGTGCATGTACTGTATACTGACCTAGGCTCACCTAAGGTATGTGGTATAAGCCTGGGGTGACAGGGGGCACTATTGCTACTTCCCCGGAAGGTGGTATCTCACTTGGACCTGAAAGCCTGACTGTCAAGAACTACTCCAGAGTCCTAATTTCCTGAAAAGACTACTAGAGGTCCATAAGGGGCCATTGCCTGTGCTGTTTGCTTGTGCCATCGTGCACCTGTTAAGTTCTTAATTGTTTTGCTTGAAATTAAACAAGGTTTGCCTGGTTGGTACCCCAACTCTCACTCTCCCCAGCTACAACATACATACACACACACACATATATTATATATAAATATACTGTATATAGCCTTTTTGATAGGCAAAGACTCTATAGTAAGGACACATTATTGAAGTTTGTCATTATTACTGTACTTGCACACACAGCTGTGAATTGCACTTTGGTACTTTTTGCAACACCTTGTCACTAAAACTCTGTGCAGTGTTGCTTAATCACGATAGACACAGGAGCAAGGCAGGAACCGAACCTGCCAGCCTGTCTCAGGACACCCTTAAGCACAATATGAAAGTTACTCAGTGCACCAGTACTGAGTTGCTAATTAATTCAGCATGCATGCTTTTGGGATGTTGAAGAATAACCAAAGTATAAGGAGAAAGACATCCATCAATCAATTGTCTAAAAATGTCTCCTGTAGTTCAGAATCATAAAAAGCAACAGTGAACAGAAGCCAAAGAGCCATCACTAGACTTGTCTTCCATCTATCATGGTGCTGTTCTAATTTTACGTGTTACCAAATTATTAGGAACTATTCATTGCATACAAGAGAGACTAACATTACTTGCTTTATAGGCAGATGTTGCATGCACAAGATACACCTCTGCTCACCAGTTCAAGATTTATTTGTAAAACACAAACCAGCTCCAATATTTGAGGTAATGTTTGGAAATGTGAAACTGGACAATATTTGAAATTTTCACTGATGTGCCAATGTACAACATACAGCGGTGGAGTTAAATCTTGCCATTATTGTTTTTGCCAATCAACAATTGGGAGAGAACAAAAAAAATCTTCATAAATAAGAGGACAGCATTCAGTTCATCAAAATAATTTGATTAGCAAATAGCTGTATATTACGTCCCAATATCACAACCAGATAGCTTTTAAAACTTGACTCAGCAGTTTGATTCCAGTAACATTTTATGTAATGCACTGCTTCCTGGATTCCGTCAGGACTACAGCACGAGCACTCACTGAAAAGACATGTCAGAAAAAATGTAACTAGTGCAAACCTGCCATCTACTGCATCCACCACTTTGACATCAATTTCTTGTTCGTACAGTGAGTTCAGTATCCTCTCCCTGCGGTCTGGTCGTCTACGCAGGTTAATCAGGTACACCTGGCAGGAGACAGCAAGCAGGCAATTTATGATATACTGTAATCCAGGCCGGGGTTTTAAATGTGAACTTCAAACACTCAACATCAGATTCCTTTGACGTGGAGCATCACTGTACGGTAAGCACTGCTTGGGGTTGCTGGGTGCACTGGTCACCCTGTTGCAACACTTAAGAAGTTTTAACAAAATGTGTTAACCAATTGGTTTGCTGACAATTCCCTTCAAGGACAGTGGTCCCGAGGTTTAGTCCCAGAGGGCTTGAATGCCAACTCAATTTCTTAATTAGAAGTCACTTATTGCTGCCAAAGCAATATTTCCTCAAGCAACATTTTTCTGCTTCATTTTAGCTAACATGCTTGTTAAGATGTCAAACCCTCCAATACTTTAAGTCCTAAACAGCTGCATTCACTATTTTTTATTGTCTATTTTCTCCACCAGCTGCCAATTAATAATGAGATATAAATTACAGCCATCATACCAACCCCACGTATACCAGTTTGCTTTCATCATGAAGCATCTCTTTCAATGAACTATTTGGAAATATATGGAGGAGAAAAAGTGAAGGGCTGAGAATTATTAATCTGCTTCAAACTACCAAACATTTCGATGATATTCTTGGAAAAGAAAAATCTGAGATAAAAAAAATGACCTGACATATCAAAACAAAAACTACAGAACTAAGTCACATGTTCTTTATCAGCAAGTAATTTGGATGGCGCAAAAACCTGCAGCCACTACACCACTCCAGGACCAAATCTGAGGGCTCCATCACATACACACTATTTATCATGCATATGGATAAACAAATTCAAAATCTTTACCTCATCAAAACCCATTTTGTCAGGATGATGAGGAGGCACGAACACATACTGGGAGGGGTACATTGGGGGTCCATCAACTGCAAAATAAGAATAACAAAAACAGCTTTGACTTGGATGACTGCTAATGTGAATTTCTCCTTGGGATTAATAAAGTATCTATCTATCTATCTATCTATCTATCTATCTATCTATCTATCTATCTATCTAT
Organism: Erpetoichthys calabaricus; assembly: GCF_900747795.2. Lineage (NCBI taxonomy): Eukaryota > Metazoa > Chordata > Cladistia > Polypteriformes > Polypteridae > Erpetoichthys > Erpetoichthys calabaricus. The sequence goes on from NC_041402.2 coordinate 28,025,154, forward strand.
CTATCAGTTTAGCTGTCTTTATAACTGTGTAAATTAAAGGGCATTGTAAAAATAAGAAGCAGTAGTTAGAACCAAGTGATTGTCTTTTATTATGATTTATGGTATCATTGCAGACAAACTAAACAAAGAAATTAAAAGGTAAATTATAAAATATATGAGGCAGTGTGGCTTAGTAGCTAAGTCAGACTTTAAAGCACAAGCTTACTAATTTAATATCCCCATGGGATTGACTGAATGACCCCAAGCAAATCACTTCATTTGCCATTGCTCAGATCAGAGTAATATAAAATCAGTTGTGCTGTATCTGTTGTCACACGTGTGAATATGAAACATCCTCAGGTAAGCAATATCACCACCGAGACGAGAGGGGACACTTTTGTTGACACAACATCTGTTTTTTTCCTACAGTTCAGTAGGACTTTGCCTAGAGGATAGATGACCTCATTTCCAGCTGACCGTTAATAAGCCCCAACCCTTCCAGGAACCAGTGCTTTAAAATCAAACAGCACCGGAAGGAAGCCATCAGTGTTGGACTTGTCAGTGACTGAGGTGGAAAATACTCTGAAACTCTTCATCATTTTGCATTTCAAGCAACCACAAGTTCTATTTGTGTTCAAGTTTGTGCGGAGTACCGGCTGCTGGAATTAAATGGGAGCCTGCTGGATCCTCAACACTTTGTTTGCCTTCTATAGTACATAATTATTTACACTCTACAGTGGGGTTTCACTATAAATAGCAATGTGTAAAATAAACCGTGTTTGGTTGTAATGAGAAAACAACTTTTTGTGCAGTATTATGGTTTAGAAAAAAATAAGAAATGAGTCAGCTCTTGAAGTCTGTGGACAATCACTTAACAATGTATTTGAGAAGACATCTACTTTTCTCTGAGACAGGACTATATTCAAAGATTTCTACTGTTCACCATTACTCAGTCAGTTCTTAAAAGTCGGGACAGCTAACAGACATGCAAAGAGTTTATTTCTAGATAAAACCATTCATTAGTTAAGCTTTATAGAAAGAGAATTTCAAAGCATTAAGTGCTGTCAGGGAGATGGAATTCAGTGTCTGCTTTTCACTGTTAAGCCTTGCAGGTTTTCCTTACTTTAATAAGATACTTGTTGGTTCGGAACAGCTAAGCATAGCATCTGATTGTTTTTCAATTTTGATTTCCACTTTCATGGGGGCAATAAGTGAATGAAGATCACATTTCACTGTAGGTGGGGAAATGTAAAATACCCATAAAACAAACTCAATATTCCACTCACTCATCGATTCAAGCTGCAGGTGAATAAAGTTGACCCTGTCATCTTCAACGGTTTGGTGTGGTTTTGCAGGAACATTCAGGTATCCGTACCGCTCCTTGTTGCAGACATACATCTGTACATCTGATGGAGAAATGAAAACATTGCCAAAAGAAAGAAAACTGTTAACAAGAACAGAACACTAATGAGGACATTTCTTTGGAAGATCTGTGTTTTAAATGTCTTTGTACAGAGTTCTTCAGTGCAAAGAAACAAAATGATTATCAATATTGTTATTATTACTGCTATTTTACTATACATTGCATCATATTTCACACATTTAGTTATTAGTAAAGTTGTAAGAGAGAATTTAATTTACTGTTAATAGAACACATTATGTGCAGGAAACTGGTGGAAGATGAAACTGGACACTTTGATAAACTTTTAATTGAGTTTACTGTCAGCTATGAAAGAAAGAGCACCAAGCTAAAATGAAAATACCATGCAATACCCTTCTAAACAGGACAGCATGGTGGAGTGGTGGAATCATGGCTGCCACACAGTAAGGAGAGCAGGGTTCGTGTTCATGTTCTCCCCATGTAGCATTAGTGCATTATGCAGACAGTATTTATCTAATACCAATGCAAATAACAAAACTCAACAGAAACAAAATTGCTTCAGTACAAGGCAAGTACTGTTGGCCAAAAACTTCCTACATTTTAATGGATCATGTGTGCTACAAACACCAGCAACTAGCTTTCAGGCAAGTGCCTACAGTATGACATGGCACAGAGTATAAAGTGCTTTTGATGGCATAGCCTACACTCTTTGGTATAAATCAGCCTTTACATTTTTAAAGATGTAGAACAAAAAAATTATATTTTATATATAATACACATAAGTGAAACTAATAAAAAGAATTACAAAACATTTTTGAGCACTCAGAAAATAGGGACTTACAAATAAAATAAGACACATTAATGGTCATTAATATCACAGAAACAGATATACTGTAGCTTCTAATATACTATGTTACAGGCAAACACAGATATGAACGACACTAGACAGAAATGTACTGATTGATAGATAGATAGATAGATAGATAGATAGATAGATAGATAGATAGATAGATAGATAGATAGATAGATAGATAGATAGATAGATAGATAGATAGATAGATAGATATAGATAGATATAGATAGATATAGATAGATAGATAGATAGATAGATAGATAGATAGATAGAGTCACAGGTGGCTGGGGTGGCGACCCGGCCAGGACAGTCCGGAGGAGGGCTTACAACTTCCCCAGACCACGTGTGGGTGACCGCCCTGGTGGCTATGGGGACCACGGGTACAGAGCTTTGAAGCTGAACCCCGTAGGGGCCCGTGGTCACTGCCAAGGGGCGCCCCAATGCCTAGGGAGCCCTGGACCTCAGCACTTCCGCCACACCCGGAAGTGCTGGGGGGGAAAGAGGATTGGGGACACCCAGAGTGCTTCCAGGTGCGCAGCCAGCACTTACGCCACACTGGGGAGTGCCGGCGGAAGATTGTCGGGAGGCACCTGGAGCACATCCGGGTGATTATAAAAGGGTCCGTTTCTCTCCGTTCGTGGGCTGGAGTTGGGAGTGAACAAAGGATGAGGGTCTAGGAGGAGGCAAGGAGGTGGCCTAAAGGAAGAGGCATTTGATAGTTGCTCCGGATTTTTGGGGACTTTGGGGTTCGTGTGTCACTTTGTAAATATGGAAAATAAAGGTGTCGTGGGTGACTTAAACGTGTCTGCCTGTCTGTGTCCGGGCCGAGCTCCACAATAGATAAAGTTAACCCTTTTGGAATTCCCTGGGTTTCTGTGTTGATTACTAATAAAATCTGCTCCGATCTTCATGTAAGTCACAATTCTAGACAGACATACAAAATACAATTGGTTGTGTGATATTAGTTTAATCAGATTGTGTTTGTCTAGAATTGTGACTTGGATGAAGATCAATTCACATTTCGTCTGTAATCAATGCAGAAATATAGGGAATCCCAAAGGGGTCACTTAGGTTTTTTTCTTGTAACTGAAAATATTCTGCAGTGTTTCTAAATCCAGATGGATAATGTTCCCACAGCTATTTCTAACAAGTCAAAATAAAGTGGCGCTTGACAGGTCATCAGTCCATTGCTGGACACTTTCACATGCGCGCACACACACCTGGTTTATTTAGAAAGGTGAAACAACAAAAACTGCAAGTCTAATGAATCAGGGAGGAAACCAGAAGACAAGGAGGAAACCCAGCCATACTTGAGGAAAACATTTATTGACAGGCCAGGAATCTAATGTGGCTTCAAGGAACTGTGAGAAAGCAGTACTACACACTATGCCAGGGTGGCCAACTCTGACTTGGAGTGCTTCAGTGGCTGCAGGTTTTTGTTCCAATCCAGTTGCTTAATTAGAAGCCAATCCTCACCAACAGCAGATCTTATTTAATTTCATAGCTGGTTAGTCATTCTTAAATCAGATTTTTTTTCCTTTCTAAAGATACATGCATCATCCAAGTGATTTGAAGCCTAAAACGGATGAGTTAATTTTCAGTTCTTCACTTTCTCTTCAGTTTCCTTTTAAGCACTTAATTAAAGCAAATAGTGAATGATGAATACACTGGTTGAAATGGAGACAAGCTAGATGCAGAACTGCTGTTTTTTTGTCATTTGCATCTTATTGCAAATAAGAAGCAGTTAAAACAATTAACACAGCTGTTTAAGACTAATATAAGTAATTAAGAGTTCAAAATCTTAAGACAGACAACTAAAATGAAGCAGAAAAATCAGGAGTGGTCTCCCCTAGACTTTCTCATATACTCAATTATGGGGATGAATACTTGAGGAGTAAACCGCAAGACAATGATTATATTTTCATATTATATAAATTAAATAACCATCAACAACAAATCAAATCAAATTAATAATATATTGAACAATTACTATAAAAGTAAAGTTGAATAAAGCAGACTCTGCAGCTCCATGAATAAAAGCACCACTTCCGGTTAGCGGAAAATACTCAAAAGTCGATCGAAATCTACGTTTTGTACCTAATACTTGTATGCAAAATTTGGTTGACCTAAGTGAAAGCGCACTCAAGTAATCGTGTTTACACACACACACACATACACAGACACAGAGAGACACAAAAATATAATTCAAAAAATTGTATTTTTGGACTCAGGAAGTATAAAAGTTGAGATTCACCAAAATCTCAAGGTCGAATATTTGGACAATATACTTCGTATACGAGAAAGTAAAAATGTGACTTCAGCGATAAATGCTTAATCAGCAATGAATGATTTCTCATGAAGCAACTGGATTGCAACAAACACTTGAAGCAGCTGCGGCCCTCCAGGACTGACGTTGCTCAGACCTTATTTAAAGGGTCCGAGTCTTAAATTGCAAATAAATTAAATGAAACTAATTAGTAGCAAAAACTAGTCACTAATTAACAAAATGCTTACAATAAAAACCTGTAGCCACTGTGGCTTTCCTGGGTCGGTGTTGGCAACCCCTGCACTATGCCATCACTAACAAAATTTTAAAAAGACAAATTCCTTGAAAACTGCATGCTAAACCCTATCAGGTTTTACTTCATTTATGTACCAACCCAGCAGTCACAGCAACCATCATGCAATAAAATTTTACAATTATACAAGATAAAAAGACAGCATCCTAAATACTAGTACAGAATTATACAGAGAGGTAAGCAAATATGGGAAATATTTTTGGGCATCACATTTGCAGAGCTAGCTGAAAGTGAAATTGTGCCAGTATGCTATCCAGGATATTTTGCACTAATCCTTATATTTCATAACCCCACACAATACCTGAGACACGGCAGGAGAAGGAAAACACAATGATGTCATCAAAGGGCCAGGAATAGTCAGGATGAGGAGGATGAAATGCCAGTTGCTTGACCGCCTCCCTTCGCAGATCCAGAAGGAATGCTGAATGTACCATTGGCACTGGAAAGCAGCCAAGTCGGAGGCGGCGCTTGGTGGGGAAATACTCAGCGGTGCGACGGTAGTAACCCTGTACAGACAAACATGCATAGTGAAGCACGCAACTGTTTTTCTGGAAGTACAAATTAGAGACACACAATAAAAAGCCAGACAAAGAGAAGGAGCCATTCATTCCGTCCGGCTGTTTATGGCTGGCAGAGTTTTGGTGCAAATACATTCTGTTTAGCCGATTGGTGTCTTCACACTTACATGGTGTGAGTAAGGGTACTTTGCAGCAGGCTTGGGTATTGCTCAGGACTGGCTGATGTCTTGCAACAACAAGTCAAGCTCCCTGTGATCGGAGATCAAATGAAATGACCTCAGAAAAAGAGATTGCTGTGAGCAATTAAAATATCAAGATGGGCATTTGTATTTTTATGGATAGCAGTAGCCCAGTATTATAACTTTAAATGTTTATTATAAAACAGCCTAAAATCACAATATGCTCTAAGATAATATAATCACAGAGAAAACTGCAGTTAAGCCAAGGCAGATGAATCCTTAGAGAGTCAGGAAAAATTAAAGAGGTCATTAGGCAAAGAAAAATATTTTTTTTGTCTGCTGTTTTGAGAAGACATGCACATTACATTGTGCTATGTACACATGGCAATAAACCTGACTTGAATAATACATTATAAAAGCCTTTGACAATTAAAATGTACAATATCTAAAGGGTGAAGAAATTTCACAAAATGTACTTTTTTATATATATATTCAAAGGACTGAGGATAATAAAAATGGACAACATATGATCAGTCCCAAGGAACTAACGTCACACATATGCATCCCCAAACAAAAGCCACATGGCCTCCTGCAACACAGTTTCGATATATTTAATGACTGCATATCTTTAACCAGTTGTCACACATGTGGAGGATCTTGTCACAGGCTCGATCGAGGTATGTGATAACCTGCTGAGGCAAGAGGGGGTGCTATTGCTGACATTTTCTTCTCCATTTCTCCTTGCAGCACTGAGAAAACACCCAATGAGAAAACATGACACTTGGACCTGCCCCTTCTAGTTTGTGCACTATAAGACCGGCTGCCAGGAAGAAGACGTCATTTTCCACTAAGAGTAATCTGCCTGACGAAGTGCCAAGGAATGACCCTTGATTTTGACAGCCTTGAGCTTATTGCTTTGTTACTGTGCCCAAGTGGCTATTTATTTTACTGCCTAAAGGAGTGACTTTTTTTTTTTTGGACCAACATATTAAATGACCAACCAGGTTGGTGTCCCAACTTTTCCTTTTGCTTGACCTGTCCTTCCTATACCCGGCCACACAGTACAATTGGAGGAGAGCCAAGGTGATTTTGGAAGCAAACATTGTCATGTCAGTTTCAATTCACTCAGCGTTAGTGATTTGATTGGCTCAATACAAAGTTGTGGGACTTCAAAATTTCTGAGGGAAAGCGGTAGTGTCAGTTTCCATGTCACAAAAGATATGTAGTTCTCTCTGTTAGTCCATCCATCAATCCCAGAAAGTGGGGACAGGTTCCAAGGGACAGTGGATGCGTCTTGCCATCTAGGGCTGCAACTAATGATTATTTTGGTAGTTGACTAATCGTTCAATTTTTTTTTTTTCCCCGATCAGTCACGATTATTTCATGCCTGACTATTTTGATGCCTGTGACCTGTGGTTGCACATCATGTTGTGGGCTCCAGTGCATGTCTAACCTCATCTGCTCACGTCTGTCCACCTGTGAATGTCACCCTGATGTCTCTGCATTAACAAGATTAAAATTAATAATAATCAAATTAAAATAACAACCAGTAAAACATATGGTTGTTATTATATGAGTGTAACCATCAAAATAAACAAGAAATACATTAAACAATACAAACTAAAGTGCACATAGTCTTTAAACAAAAAAAGGGCATTTAACTTGGCCAAAAAATACATCGTTAAAACAAAAACGTTTTTCATATTTTAATAATAAATGACAATATGTAGACATAAACTATAAAATGTGTAAAGCCTGAAGTGCAAAGATCAAATAAACATTTTCACGAAAGGTTCAAGGATGATACAATAGCTTCCGTGGTGCAGCGGTAGGAATTGCCGACTTATAATCAAGAGTCCCCCGGTTCAATCCTGACTGCCTCGTATATTTGCCGTTTTGAGTACTGAGTTGCTCTTATTGTTAATATTATACAATAAACACATACATTTGATTTGCATCTGTAACAGCCACTGTAAATGTATAGTACTTGTAAAAGTTAGGTTTTTTTTTTCCACTTTTATTCTCTCAGTCATGATCACGATACATACTACCGCCCTCCCCCAAGGATCTGATGCTGTTACTTTTTATCTGAAACTGGAAATAACTGTAGATGTGAGTGGGGTTTTGACACAATCGAACTGGAAATTCTCTGATCTAGATGGATAAAAGCTGACATACAAACGCTGGCGAATCTGCCTTATTCGTATCTCATTGTCACTTAATTTTATTGAGTGTTCCTGCTTACGCTGAATTAGTATGCACCTTATGGCCTGTGATGTCGAAGCCACACTGACAAAAAAACAGAGACATATGTATATATGATATTTGGATTATTCATTTTATGACCTTATAGTACATTTCGGAAAACATTGTGGCACGGATGCAACATTATTCATATTATTCATATTCATTCGCGTACCTTCTTGCGGTTATAATCAGTGACCGCGTTTTTTTTTTTTCCCCCCGACCTTGCCCAGTCTGCACAGGACTCCAGGACATTAAGAGGAAAGAATGTTCCTCTGCAAGGTGTGCCATGAACGCTCTTCTTTTCTCAGTGGACCCCATACATGCCTTGCACAGTACATGTGCTTTGATCGCCGCCAGGTCAAGCTTGTTATAGCACAAGCAACCAGCCACCTGCGTGCCTCTGCTGGCACTGAATAAGCTCACGCCTTCTGGCGTCAACGCACAGCACCGGGGAAAAAAAAAGAAAGACAAATATATGTGACATTTTGAAGAAATCATTGTATGACCTGAATAGTACCAATAAGAAAACATCATCACACTAATGCAATATTATTTGAAAACGAACAGATCGGGTGTAAATTTGTTACTTGTAAAAGTTAGCTTTTTTCACTTTTATTTTCTCAGTCTCATTCACGCTCTCCCTCTCCTCCTGATCTGACCCTAACTAACTAACTAACAGCGCCAGCATAAATTCTCAAGAGATGGCGGCATCACAGCTCCAGGATGCTTGCGTTTCAGATGCTCATGCATCGCGGTGGTGCGGCCATGAAAAGAAAGCTCTGCTTTGCATAATCTCCATTCAACTTTTTTTTCTTTTCGGTGAAGTGCTCCCACACTTTAGAAAGTTTCTGTCTCAATTTTTTTCCATCTCATCCCCCCTCCTCTGTCCGACTCGCCATTGCAACCTTGTTTATTTTCCTCTACATTTTTCTTCTCCTTAGACATTCTTTCTTCGCTGGTAGGACTGTGTGCAGTCTTGACAAACAATAACAAACGATACTGCCCCCAGACGTTCATGTAATGCATTGCAGTTACAAAAACCAATGTGGTTCTTTGTGACTGGAGCCTCTATTGAAGGTTCTGTTTATGACGCGTCGACAATAAAAAATCCGCGTCAACAATTTTTTGTAGTCGACGTCGTTGATTACGTCAACTAATCATTGCAGCCCTATTGCCATCCCAATCTGTTTACACAAGCCGACAGCACACTTTGTATGACAATGGTATGATCTATTGCATATAGCCCCCTCCAAGCAAGTAATGCCAATCAGTCAATGCAAATCTTCAGTACTAAGAGCAGAAGAAACTGGCCTTGCAGAGGTAACTGTCTAAGATGTACTTAGTTCAAATCATAAGATGCAGTAAATGAACAGGATTACCTGTGGGGTGATTCCACACCAGTAGTTGGAGTAAGCACTCTGGGAGTCGAGCATTGGTGCAATGACAGACTTGTTCTCAGCAATCATTAAGTTCAGAGTCTTGGGGTTGGTCAAAATATTATCTGTGTCACAATACTAGAGACAGAAAAAAATACAAATACATGATAGATGAAAAGAAAGGCTAAGCAAAGACTAACTCCATAGGATTAAATAATGAGGCAAAAACAAATGACTTAAAAGGTAAAGTTGGTCTTTTTCAAGTCAAAGTTATTTCTTCACAATAAAGGTATATATTAATTTGCCACTTGAAATTTTGTTCTAAAGTGAAACAGGTTTCTAAAATTCTTAAGTTTACAATGAGGCTGTAGGGTACCGGGGTACAAAGGTAAAAGAAAAAGCCTTAAAACCTGCCAAATATGTCCACTTTGTAGTGGTAAAGGTTTCAATTGAAGAAAACATGAGGTATCCTTTGATAACAAAAGGAAACTACAAGTAATTATTTTATCAAATTCTTGGTACTAATTTCTTGAGGTTAGGATACGTTTCTTGCTCATTTGTCTGCTTGCAGTGGCTGTCGTTGGGTGGAGTTATGAAAACCTAATGCTAAAGCAACCATCTCATTCAACATTGTTATTTTACATAGCCCAAGGAGTGAGATGCTTGGCAGCATGGTGAAAACCGCACATAAGAGTTTCATTGTACTTTGTACACATAACAATAAATATGAACTAAACTGATTAAACTGCATTGCATTTTTAATAACTGCCTTCGATTTTTGAGTTTTAGAAAATGAAAAAGGCAGAGTGTGCGACACAGCAGTTCGAAGCACCACAAACCAATCATGGATTTTTTTTTTTTAATGTGTTAAGATTCGCTCTTGCTTGGAATAAAGTAATAAAAGAACTAAGGACAATGGTTTTGAGTGAATAAACTCTCTGACACTATCTGATACCAATGAGTCCATAACTACACTGGGAGAATATGCAGACTCATGCAGAAACTGGTACTGTGAGGCAGGAATGACAGCTCTGAGCTAAAACTGTGCCTACTGTATGTTAAAACAGCTGTACTGAAATTAATAAAGTTCAACCTGATTAAACTTAGGTGAAATTGCATTACTAAAGAAGCCTGTGTGTGTGTGTGTGTGTGTTTGCCCTGTGATGAACTGGCACCCTCCTTTCAGGTGCCTGCCTTGCACTCGATGCTCGATGATAAGCTCTATCTAACTATGCCCTGGATAAACAATTTAGGAAGACAGATGGATTATAATTATTATTATTCCTATAGCAGAGAAAAATATATGAATAGATTAATTGATGGAAGAATGCATAATAATAATAAAAATAATAAATTTTATTTATGTAGCACTTTCCCATGCTCGAGAAGGACAGCAATTATTAAAAATAACAATAATATTATTGGGCAGCAAGGTGGTGCAGTGGTAGCACTGCTGTCTCACAGTGAAGGAGACTGGGGTTCACATCTTCATGGAATTCTCCCAGGGTGCTCCAGTTCCTTCCCACAGTTCAAACACATGCAGGTTAGATGGACTGGCATTACTATAGTGACCTGTGTGTGTGTTCAACTTGTGATGGACTGGCAGCCATTTCAGGGTTTGCTCCTGCCTTTTGTCCAATGCTTGCTGGGATCAGCTCCAAATGCCCTGTGATCCTATCCTGCCCTGCCCTGTCCTGGATAAAAGGGTTAGGAAGGTGGATCTAACTGTAAGCACTTCTACCATGGAGGGAACAAAGTGTTCTGGAGTAACTTAAATGAATGCAGCAGGCATAGAGTCAAAGAATGAGCTAGGAAGTGGTGGAAACTATCAGCTGCACCACTGTAATATTTTTCACAATTATTATAATCTACAAAAAATGTCAGTGCGATTTTGTTCCATTGTACCTGATAAAATAACTAATTTTTGACTCCTTTGTAAATAATTACTAACTTTCAGCTTTTGCTCACATAAAATGAGCTATTAACTTCTGAAAATATGTGACACACTGAACTCTTTTGCCCATCAGGTGTACATCAGAAGTGCCAAGGGAACAATGACAGTGGCAATGCTGCTCTGTGATGTCTTACCAGGATGTAGTCAGCCCACCGTTTTTTAGCAAAGTTTAAGGCCACCTGCTTCAGCTTCATGACGTATTCGTATCTTCCATTGGTCCAGTGTTTGGGACCCATCTCTCCTGGGTATGATCTGTGTGCACAAACAGTAAATACTGAACAGATGATCACTGTGAAGGTATTCATTGATAAAATGCATCTCTTCATAATCTGCCAGAACAACCACCCACAAAATAACCAACACTGATACACAATAAGACGATATTTAACAAACCTCATCTAGATATCATATTCCTCCTGCTGCTTTTTTATTTCCACTTTAGAACAATCATTGACTGAATTAAAATAAACGATTTAATGGTTTATTGTGTACAGTTATAGTCTGTGCTATCCATACAAGTAAATCATAGCTTGCCGATTCACATTATAGAAAGAAACTCAGTGGAGCTGCAGCAAAAAGGGAAATAAATGGCACCAGTCCATCCTTTCCTGTGTCCGTTCTGTTATAAAAGAGGGTCCCTCCAAGGGGTGGCCTGGTGCACGCATAACTTTCTTCATGTGACCAACAAGTTCTAAAAAACAGCAATTTTTGGGCAGCCAGGTTTAGCAATGTATTTCTCTATATTGCACAAATAATCATCACAAATATAATTAGTTACTGTATTGCATCTTTAGTGTTAAGTATTAAAAAATTAACTGATCTTAAGGGTTTCTTTAATAAAATGTTTGAATATTCAACAAAATTTAGAGTAGAAACAAACGGTTTCTCTTCTGACCTTTTCTGTCTGCCATAAATTATAAACTCTATCAACATTAACAATCTGTTCAGAATTAAGAGCTTAATTTTCATCGTTTTCCAAATACTCTGCATTTAAGTGATTTCTAGATTTTGTTCTTATATTGTTCATTAGACTTAATCTGCTTTCACAGTCAGCACTTGAGGCCTGGAATGTGCCACAAATGTCCAAAAGTGAAAACAACCCCTTTGAGATCATCCTTTTTTTCAAGCACATAATTGTCCCTAGTGTGTGCTTGGTGTGTGGGCGTGTGTGTGTGTGCTCTGCGGTGGGCTGGCGCCCTGCCCGGGGTTTGTTTCCTGCTTTGCTCCCTGTGTTGGCTGGGATTGGCTCCAGCAGACCCCCGTGACCCTGTAGTTAGGATATAGCGGGTTGGATAATGGACGAATGGATATTGCAAATGACACCATCCCTGAGTAGTTAAAACTTTCTCCCAGAAGCACATGCCATCCGGTGCTTTGTGGTAAGTTCGTTTTAACAAATCATTCGGTAACACTTTTAAGTGTCTGTAATTATGCTGTAATTACAGTACTATGTAATACCTGTATAATTACAGTGTAACTATGTGTTATTACCCCATATTTAATGTGTAATACAATGAAACACTATAGTTAAGTACTCAGTGGCAATTGGTATTCTACAATTTATATACAGTACAGTAATTACAGTGTGTGACGAACGGCCGGGTTCCATGCCCGGCCGGGACGCCCCTGCTGTGTATGTTCCAGGGGAGAAGCCATGGACAGCTCAATACCTCCCCCGGGGCGCTTGGTGGCAGCCTCCCTGGCCGACGCTGATTCCCCAACCTCCCGCAGGGCTCCATGGGAGATGGAGTCCTCCACAGCTTGGTTGGGGCCCGGGGTGGCCGCTAGGGGGCGCTGTCTCCTTCCAACAGTCCGGCTGGACAATTCTACAGCCCCACCCGGAAGTGCAATTAGGACCAGGTGGTCAAGCACCTGGAATAATAATAATAATAATAATAATAATTCATTACATTTATATAGCGCTTTTCTTAGTACTCAAAGCGCTATCCACACAGGGAGGAACCAGGAAGCGAACCCACAATCTTCCAGTGTCACCTTACTGCAAAGCAGAAGCACTACCATTGCGCCACCTGTGAGGACCCACCTTCCGGGTGGGTTATAAAAAGGTCCAGCCACCACCACTCGAGAGCCAGAGTCGGGAGGAGGAGGACTAAGCCTGAGGAGGAGAGGTGGTGCCAGAAGAAGAGCTGTTGTAATTATTGTGAGTGTTTTGGGACTGTGTTGGGCCTGTGGGACACGGGGAAGGCATGCCCCACGGCTGAAGAAAAATAAAAGTCTGTTTATTTAAGTACATGCCTTTGCGTTAGTCTGTGCCGGGTCGGGCGCTATATAGCGCCTTTCACAAGTGTAACAAATTATTACTGACTCAAATACAAGTGTACATACATAGTTACATTAAATTTGTACTTTAAAAATGATATAAAAAACATCAGTGTATTTAAGTACAATTCTGTAATAACACTCTGGGGCAAGAGGGGGTGCTATTGCTAACATTGTCATCGCCTTCTCTCTCCACAGTGCTGAGAAACCACACAGTGAGAGCAACAGACTCCGCCATTTCCTGTTCACTCTTAATAAAAACTAGGACTTCCCACAAGAAGGCTTATTTTTTGCCAAAAGCTACCCCTCAGGCAGAGCTCCAGAGAAACTGACCCAAACTCGTGTCTAACCAGCTGACTGCTTTGATTTACTTTCAGCCCTGATATTTAGTGGGCAGGTATGCCAAGAAACATTTGTTTTTATTGAATTGTTGAACATTAAATGGGAAGACCCACTTGGCGCCCCAAAATTTCATTTTTTGGGATCAGTCACTCCTGCACTCAGCCACATTATGAAACATGTTGTACTATTTAACCACAATGACAGTGCTTGACCACCAGTTCGACTTCATTTTTTTTATTTAATAATTCGGCAATTCCCCTTATAAACTTAGCAAGCTATACAACAACAACAATTTATTTCTTGTATAGCCCCAAAATCACACAGTGAATGCTTCAATGGGCTTTAACAGGTCCTGTTTTTTCAAAGCCACCCCAGCCTTAACTCACTACGAAGATAAGAAAAAATTCTTAAGAAAAACCTTATAGGGAAAAAATGGAAGAAATCTTGGGAAAGGCAATTCAGAGAGAACACCCCCTTCTAGACAGGCTGAACATGCAATGGGTGTCAAAAATGTTTTATATACAAAAGACAAACTAGAACACAAGTAATCCTCTTCACAGAGATAGATGGCCAATCTATGATTGCCACCTCAGAAATACAATACAATTTGTCAAAACACTTTGTTCTTGCACAGCACTCCTCACCACGTGCAGGCACAAAGCACTAGTTATGAATATGCACAAGTTACAAATACAATATTCCATGAATCCATTTATCTAAATCAAGGTTTTGCACAAGGCTGGAACCATGTCCTCAGAGGGGCACCATTCCATCACAGAGCACACTTACGCACACATCTGCAGTCGCTCAGTGTCACACTGGGCCAACTTTAGAATGTGGATGGAAATCTGGAGTTTCTTGGAATAAAAATCACACAGCTGTACAACCCCCAAAAGTCAGTGATTTGAACCCAGGACTCTGCAGCAGTAACGAAACAGTATAAACAAGATTTCAATAATATTTACAAGATAATAGATCAGGGTACTGAACTGTGGTCCTGGAGGTCCACTGTGGGTGCAAGTTTTCGTTCCAACTAGTTTTGTAATTAGAAGACAAGCCTAACAGATGATAAAATGTGGTATTTAATTATGGGGCTTGTTAGTATTTTCTTCCAAGACAAATCTTTAACAAATTGTAGATTTTTCATTTCCTGGGGACATTATCCATATGTTTTGTGGTCTGGAACAGATTTGTACCTCTTGATGCTTCCCTTCTCCCTCATTTATTTCTAAACATTATATTAACAGGTACACAGGTTTAAATGGACGCTCGTTAGTTGGAGAGCTTGTGGTTCCTTTGTCATCTGCACTTCATTATTAACTTATAGCTGGTTAAGAACACAGACAACAATTAAAACCCAAATGTAGCTGTTTTAAACTAAAATATGCAGTTAAGGGTTACAAATCGTAACAAATGAGTTAACAAAAACTAAGCACAAAAACATATTGCTTTAGTAGTAAATAAATGGGTTCTAATTAAAAATTTGATAAAGGAAAACCCTGCAGCCACAGTGGACCTTTAGAACCGGAGTCGAGTTCCTCCATAAAAGACTTAACATCCTAGGAGAAGCAATCTGAAAACATAATGTGCATAGTGAAGTGTCCTGCCCAAATATGATGTCTAAAGTGGCAGAATGCATCACAGAATAAATTTCGGCTACGCCCACACTATTACATTTTCATTTAATAGCACAGACATTAGTTTTCATTTTCACCTTTCATCCATGTTATCTCCACATTTTTAACTCCCAAAATCTGAGACATTTGAAAATGCTTTCCAGAGCTGTATATTTCTGAAAACACCAGCTCATCATTGCAGTGTGGATGGTTGAAACGGGAGACTTTTAAAAACACAGACTCTAATTTTGCTTTGATTGGTTTGTGCTAATTAGGTGACCCTTCCCCGATTGGATCCTGCTGACATTTTCTCAACTACTTTGCTCGCCTTAAACTCATGCGTTATTCTCAGTAACAATTCCACTTCATCGTCAGTCCAAGCAAAACATCCAGTTATATGTTTTTATATTTTCATATTCACCACAGCTGTTCTTTGTGAGTAAATGCAAGCTGCAAATGAATGTCTAGTATGGAGGACACATCCACTTTCTATTTCCATAGATGCACACATACCCATTGTAGGTAAATGCAACATTACATATGTTCAGTCGTTTTAGCGTGATCAGAAAAGCCTTTGTAGATGATGTGAAATCGTTAGTGTGGATGGAAAGTATTTTTGTTTATAAATGAAAAACATAGTAGTGTCGCCACAGCCTTAGTTCAATTTTCATTTTCAAACCACAACAGATATCAATCAATGAGAAGATCTGCAAATGTGGACTCTATGGCTTAGGCAAGTACAGAGCTTGGCAACGTAAATAAACACTAACATAACTGTTGTGCCATATTATCAGTCAAAACAATCCATGGGTTACACAAATTTTTACATGACAGAATATGAGAGTTAAATTTTAACAGCCAGGTTAAAAAGAAGAGCATCTAGTTGCTAGGTCTCTGTCATTCCAAAACATGGTGCATCACAAACATTATTAGTAATAAAATGCATTGCATTTGTCATTCCAACAGATGGCGCATCACAAACTTTAACACTGCTTTTATTAATCCCATATCTAATGGCATTAAACGGAGACATGGTGTACTGCAATTGTAAGCGCTGAGGTCCACATTGATTACTTTGATTTTAACCCGACAGACAGGTAGAACAGCTACTGATTAAATGATGAAAGGCACAGCTTGTGCATATCTCCTAAATATATATGCACTAACAAAAGGAACATAAAAAACGGCTTACTACTGTACCTGAAATTCCACACAAATTGAGTGCTTCAGCTTTCTAAGAGCTCAGTTAGCCCTAAGCAGTCAGACTGAGTAATTGTTATCGGCAGGACTAATAAATAGTTCAACAGAAAAGCTACTCCCCCATCTTGGATTCATTTCAGACTAGCTGACCTGTGACTTCTCTTTGGGATCCCAGGCACACTGCTGAGCTCTTAAGCTTCCTCCCACACAAACAATAAGCTGATATGAATTAATTCCTTTAGCTTTGGAAGTGTGGTCTTAACACTGCCTTTTATATACTACTGATGTAATTGTAAGGAATCCCTTTGCTCCTGTGTATTTTCTCCAAGACTGCAATCTCTCAAAGGTGCAAAACCTTTTTGTCTGTTCATTAGATAAGGTGGCATGGCTGGGACTCCCTAATATTCTAGTTTTAACACAATATTCTAATTTAGAGGTCGCACTCTTAAACAGAACACACTATGTGGAGTACTGTTCTTGCTCTCTAAAATTAGCAAAGACATTCATTATCAATAATTCTTCTTTGTGATGCACTGACTTATCAGCAACAGATTGGAACCAGGCAATTTTTGCTCAAGATACACAATCGGCAAATTGGTAAATAACTTACCAATCACTGCCCTGTTTTTGTGAATTCTTTTGGGTGGGTAATGTAAGATGTGCACATGCACACTGCTCTTCTAAGACTCCATTTCTGCCAGTAAAGCATATTAAATAATGTCTGCAGTGTGGAAGTAAGGACCCTGAGAAGAAATAGTAAATGCTGCCAGCACAACCCCTATCACACGGGAAGTTGGAGGGCTTTACCTACCTTGGCAGCATTACTGACAAACTGTTTGCAC